>NC_136068.1:124974611-125154548 GCF_964261635.1 Lissotriton helveticus
AAGCATTTAAAGGCATTTTTGTTTTTTTCTTGGACGTTGGCGACCCACCAAAAATCGACTCACTCTGAACCAGTGGACAGCGACCCACCCTTTAGGAAACACTGATCTAGCCACATCCATGGAAAGCACTCCGCCAATGTAGGAAATCGAGAACACCACACTAGCTGCCCACTTAGGAATGTGCTATGTGACAACAGAACATTTAGACTGTACTCCTCACTAGCCGTCCTCCTAGGCATGTATTTTTTCTATATTTTGACTACATTTATACATTGATTCGTGGTCTATAAGCTAGCCTACAATTCAATATGCACAGAATTAACACAGCAAATCTTTAGCCCCACACTTGCCACCCTCCTATGTATGTAAAACGTATATGCAAAAATGTAAAACTCAACCCTAGCTTCCCTCCTAGGTATGTACTGCATAAATATTCAGAATCAAGGTCTTGAAACTAACCATCTACCAAGTATGCAGTACAGCAGCGTTTCTCAAACTGTACGTTGTGACCCACTAGGGTGTCGCGAGCTGATTGTTGTCGGGTGGGGAAAGTCAGAGCAATAAATAGAGATGCCTTTATATTCTGTGTTTAGCTTGTCACATTTGTCAGTGCTCTAAAGGCAGAGGTCAAATGTCAGACTATGTCTTCTGGCAAATTGCTTTTTCTTTTAACATTGGATTGGTGTTTACCTTTCTTTCTCAGACTGCAAAGTGAGAGGAGATTTTAACCCCTTGACCGCGGCGAAAATTCCGCCACGGTGCGGGTGATTTACGGCGTGGGCGTGGTTCGGACGGCCCCCGGCCGTCCTCCGCACACGCCCACCGTGACGTCGGGCATGGAAGGGGTTAAAGTTTGACAATCATGCTGGAGTACAAGGAGTGTGAATGAAAAGGATGTAGGATGTCCTTTTTTGCAACACACAACAAAATGTAAATAACTGTAAATGACCTATATGCATTTAGCAGTTAGGAAAGCAGTTAGGAAAGCAAATGTGGCAAATCTGAAGTGTACTAGAACCAGAGATTTTAATAGGATCAAGACACTTTACTTGGTAATGCACAAATGATAAATATTCATAGAAACCAGATTTGTATATTCACTTGTGGTCAATAAAGCTATACCAGTAAAACTGAATGTATGAGTAAAGTTAGTGGCCATTTCAATGGAAAATAAACTGTCTGCAAATGATGAAGTGCTACCACACAATGCTTTAGTTACGTTCAAAAATCACCCATCATGTTCATTAAATGTAGGTGTTCTAACATAAGAAATCCAGAACCTCTAGCCTCTCCTCCTAGGAATGGACTGCACAGGCACCTGTACATTTAGTCCCCCACACTATTTGCCCTACCAGGTAGTTGGATCACAAATACATGGAGTCAGTGGTCCCAAACTAACCCCTGCCCTGGTTTGCCCTTGACAAATACAGGATAGCTAGTGTTCAGGCTAGGAAGCTACTACATACATACATGTAGTCTAGGTTTCTATGCTAGATGCTCCAAGACAAGAATTACACAAATATAGAAAATCTAGAATTCCAAACTGGCTGCACTTCTATGTATGCTGTAGATGAATACATGAAATATAGAACTTAGCCGTAGCCTCTAACCTAGGTATACTGCATAAAAGAGGGTTTTAAATTGGGCAATTCACAGGTATTCACAACACCAGTATAGGAAATTGGGAAAGCCACATTTGTCGCCCTCAAAGAAATGTGGTACACTAGTGCAAGAAAGCTGGGTCTCCAAACCATGACCTCCAGGTATGTTCTTCGCAAATACAGGAAGAACAGTGCTACAACCTACCGGCCCTTCCGTGTATGTGCTGCACAAAAACAGGAAACCTGTGGCGCCAGCCCGTCCCACCATCCGACTTCCTAGGCCAGTAGAATGTGTTTGATCTCCATGTAATGACTACTGCTGTTGGATTTCAGATTACTGACTAATATTTAGCCTTGCAAGTTGAAGATACATGTATCTCCCACCCTTACCCCTTCTGTTGCCCAGCCCAAATGTCTATTTGGTGCAAACAGCCCTCTTCTCCTCCATCAGGGCTTCCAATGTTTAATTTCCTTCTCTTGCCTCCTCCCCACAACTAATTCTGGGTGTTCAGAGACCCTCCCTCCCAGCTCACCTGTAGCACTTCTTGATGTCATCGGACGTGGCATTCTTGTCCAACCCCAGCACGTGGTAGAGAGAATCTCCGGACGTGGACAGGGAACGTTGCCGCTGCTCTGACATGGTCAGCTAATCTGTATGAATGAAAAAAATATTTGTGAATGCCTGTGAGGATGTAAACTGTTGTCAATCAATACTCATGAAGATGGAAACTGCCTACTGTCAATCTAAAAGTTCAGGCGGGGGAAACTTCCAACAGTCTAACAGCTGTGAGGGAGGAAGTTCATATCAATCTAACCCTTGTGAGTGAGGAAGCTACCATCAATCTAATCGTTGTGGGGGAACAAACTACCATCAACCTAACCCTTGTGATAGAGAAGCTACCATCAATCTAACCCCTGAGGGGGAACAAACTACCAGTAACCTAACCCTTGTGAGGGAGGAAGCTAACATCAATCTAACCCCTGTGGGTGAACAAACTACCATCGACCAAACCCTTGTGAGAGAGAAGCTACCATCAATCTAACCCTTGTGGGGGAAGAAACTACCATCATTCTAACCCTTGTGAGAGCGGAAGCTACCATCAATCCAACCCTGTGATGGAGGAAGTTACCATCAATCTAATCCTTGTGAGAGAGAAGCTATCATCAATCTAACCCCTGAGAGGAAAGAAACTATAATTGACCTAACCCTTTTGAGGGAGGAAGCTACCATCAATTAAGCCCTTGTGAGGGAGGTAGCTACCATCAATCTATCCCTTGTGAGAGAGAAACTACCATCAATCTAACTCCTGTGAGAGCGGAAGCTACCATCAATCTAACCCATGTGGGGAAGGAAGCTACCATCAATCTAACCCCTGTGAAGAAGGAAGCTACCATCAATCTAACCCATGTGAAGAAGGAAGCTACCATCAATCTAACCCATGTGAGGAAGGACGCTACCATCAATCTAACCCTTGTGAGAGAGAGAAACTACCATCAATCTAATCCTTGTGAGAGAGAAGCTACCATCAATCTAACCCTTGTGAGAGAGAAGCTACCATCAATCTAACCCCTGTGAGGAAGGAAGCCTACCATAAATCTAACCATTGTGAGAGAGAGAAGCTACCATCAATCTAACCCCTGTGAGGAAGGAAGCTACCATAAATCTAACCCTTGTGAGAGAGAGAAACTACCATCAATCTAACCCTTGTGAGAGAGAAGCTACCATCAATCTAACCCTTGTGAGAGAGAAGCTACCATCAATCCAACCCTTGTGAGGAAGGAAGCTACCATCATCCTAACCCTGGTGGGAGATAAGCTACCATCAATCTAACTCCTGTGAGAGAGGAAGCTACCATTAATCTAACCCCTTTGAAGGAGGAAGCTACCATCAATCTAACACTTGAGGGGTTGGAAACTAGCATCATTCTAACATTTGTAAGAGTGGAAAATACAGAAAATTCAAAATATGAGGGGGCATCCAATATGGTATCGTGACTATAGATAAAACAGTCCTAGGATTTTCATAACCCTTTCAAAATATATCCCACAATCAATTGTAATAACAAAAAAATTGTGTTCTAGGACTTGGAATTTTCTATTACGGGTGCCAATATACATAGCAGAATGTTAAGAAAACACACTGCGTGTATTCTGTCCTACACACAACAAGCTCCCTTCCAAGGCCAGTTAAACAGAGCAATCTCTGTGATGAAATAGTATGCCTTAGACATAACTAGTGATCAGTTAGTTTTCTACATACAATTGTACACACTAAAAAGAATGTTACTTAACCTGTAAGTGTCTATTGGTAGCATGTAGTGCCATATAATCATATGCTTAGCATATCCTGCCATCTAGTGTTGGGCTCAGACATTGCAAGTTGATTTTATTAGAAAAGTCTGTAAAAGTTACAAGATTTTGGGTCATATGTATCATATATGTTACCAATAGCAAACAGCCCGATTCGTTGAATCAGGCCATTTGCAACAGGTAAAATACAATTGGAATGTATGAATTACAATTTGCGATTTGATGACATGTTACCGAATCACAATTTAAAATTGTGAATACATACCGATTCGGTATTAGGGAGAAGCGTGTTTAGGACGTCTCTTCCAAATACCGAATCGCTGCAGCATGTAAGAATATTTTACGACCAAAATGCTGTCACAAAACATTTGCATTTTCCCACCTACTTCAAGAAGGTGGCAACCCATTCGCAAACTGGAAGCAGTCCCAAAGTTTGTAAAAATGTGTTTAAGAGCAGGCAGTGGTCTTTTCATTTTTCTTTTTTAAATGCAAACTATTTTCCTTTAAGGAAAACTGGCTGCATTTTTTTAAAGACTGCTTTATTTAAAAGCAATCACAGGCATAGTAGTCAGTTTACCACAGCAGACCATCATCCCTGTGATTTTAACGATTTGTAATGGGTTGCAAATTGTGACCTGCCTCATTAATAATAATTACGTAGGTCGATTTGCTAGAATGTTTTTCACTCATCGGGTGAGGTTAGGACATGTGCAGCAAATGAGGCAGTAAAAATGACCATGTAAGTTATATTGTAGGAAGGTAAATGTATAATAGGAAAGATCGTTCATCAGTCAGTAGCTTCTGGGGGGGGGGCCATGTGGTGCATATACATCTACGGCACGGCACACTACAAACAGATGCTTACAGGTTAAGTAACATATTCCTATTGGAGCATGTGTTGGCATTAGATACAGGGTGGGTGCAGCTTGACTGTCTCAGCCAGAGCAGAATCTTAAGCGTGGGTACACTCCGAATGGAGTAACCATGTGCACTATAAATCTTTTATTATTATTATTATTATTTTACATATGCTTAGCATCGAGTGTAAAGTAGTGCTCCCCAAAAAGCGGTGGCTAGATGGTTGAAAATGTGTTTGTAAGACAGCCTGAACCACTCTAGCTTGTTGGTTAGCTAGAACATTTCAACAGTAATGCTTGAGGAATATATGTGGGTTATTCCATGCGGCTGCTTTACAGATGTCCACTAAAGGAATGCTGCCTAAAAATGCTCTTTTTTTATATGCAAAATGTTGTCTTGGAGTAGCAGATCGCACTAATTAGGCCTTGTGGTCAGTACAGTGCTACTTGTCTCCTGTGAGGGTATCATGCAGTGACTGAGTCCAGTTGATTAGCTGAATAGCCAGTCTTCAAGGACTTTCGGGACTCTGGAAGAGATGGGGAGGTCCGAACATGATAGGGTAGCTCATTCCATGTCTTCACTGCTAGATAGAAGGAGTGACCTCTGCATATGCTACGTCGGATGTGAAGGTGAGGGTTAGAGAAAGGGATGCGGAGCAGAGGTGTCTGGTGGGCTGATGGAAGTTCAGGCGATGGTTCAAGAAGGCAAGTCCACAGTTTTGTACGGCCATGTATGCATGGGTCAGGAGCACGAGCTGGCATCATTTCTGTACCAGGAGCCAGTGGAGTTCGCGGAGGTAGGGGGTGACGTGGGTTTCTCTAGGGAGATCCAGGAGGAGTCTGGGTGTGGCTTTCTGTATGGTCTGTAGTTGTCAGAGGAGGTGAGAAGCGATCCCTGCGGTAGCAAGTTTGTGTACATCTTACTATCCAGCTTGCAATTCCTGGTATGGAAATTGGAGAGCCTTTTCGAAGGTTAGAAAAAACGACAAAAAGCTGCAGAGTTGTATTAAAGGATTTTGTCTTTTCAATGTAAGTGCTCTCTCTGCTATGGAGTCTGGTTTTGGAAAGAAAACTAGGACATCAATGGACAGATTTAAATGAAAAGAAGAACCCACATTAGGGAGAAATTTTAGATTTGTTCTTAGTACTAGTTTATCAGGACGGACTTAGAAAATCTGTTCCTCCAAAGTGAGTGCCTGAAGTTCGCTGATCCGTCTGAGGGATGTTATAGCTACTAAAAAGTTTACTTTCTATGTGAAAATCTGTAGATCACATACATGTAATAGTTCTAAAGGAGGACCCATAAGTCTGGTGAGGACTATATTGAGATTTCAGATTGGTGCTGGTGGAATGGAGGGTGGAATAACCCTTTCAAGTCCTTCCATAAAGACTTTGATAACTGGAATTTTAAACAAAGATGTATGCGGTCTGTTTTGCATATACGCAGCAAGTGCTTCTAAATGTAAGTGAATGTAAGTGTAGGCTAGGCCTGCCTGTTGTAGGTGAAGTAGGTAACAAATAAGATCTTGTCCCATAGGTGAGAGTGGGTGGATCTGTTTTGTTAAGCAATAGTGTACAAATCTTTCAGCTTTGATGCATAGCATGCCTGTGAGGTGGTCGAACAAGCTTGTTTAAGAATGGACATCCATTCTTGTTGAAAATGTGGGTATCCAAACTCTAGGATCTCAGGAGCCAAATCGCTAGATTGAGGAGCTTGGGGTGTATGATCCTGCCCTTATCCCGAGTTAGGTGTGGCCAAATTGGCAACTTCTCATGTGACACAACTGATAGCTGTAGCAGAGTTGTGAACCACGATTTTTGAGTCCATGTTGGGGCTAATAGGATCAGTGTGAGGGATGTTTGCCTGAGGTTCTGAACCAATTGAGGAATTAGTGGGAGAGGAGGAAAAACGTAGGCAAATATCCCTGACCAATAGATCCATAGGGCATTGCCCTTGAAATGAGGGTGAGAAAACCTGGAGGCGAAGCTTTGGCATTTCGCATTCTATTGTGTGGCAAACAGATCTACCTCCCGGGCTCCCCAGTTGGAAGTATGAGTAAAGTAAAGTTGTGCTGAATTCCCATTCGTGCACCTGCGAAGTAATTGTACATCTCTGGTAGGTATTCTGCTAGGAAGTGAATGATGTGATGTATGGCCCTATGCCATATGCAGTGAGCTAGAGAACACTGTATGGAGTGCGTTTCTCCCTGTTTTTTTAATGTAATACATGACAGTCATGTTGCCTGTGTGGACTAGAACCACCTTGTGTTGAAGATGTTGAAAAGCTTTGAGAGCTAATTGAATCGCAAGAAGCTAGAGATGACTGAAGTGTAAAGACATTTCCATTGAAGACCACTGAACCATTGACCACACACTGTGAGATCTTGCATGTACACCCCCCCCCCCCAAACAGTGTAAAGATGTGTCTGTTGTAATGATTAGTTGTGGAACTAGACTACTCTTCCCCGGACAGAGGGAAGGAATGCTTTTAGAGCAAGATGGATCGCCCAAAGCTCCAGAAGGTTGATGTGGAGCCCGGACTCCGCCGGAGACTGAGTCCTCTGATCTCTGCCTCTCCCATGTGGCTGCCCCACCTCAGAAGGGATGCATAGGCCACCATTGTGAACTCTGGTTGGGGAAGGGAGAGGGATCTGCTATTGACCCAATCCTGGTTCATTAGTCACCACTGCAATTGTCGGGCAGTGCCCTCCGAGATCTGAACGCAATCAGACAGATTCCCCTGATGTTGTGCCCACTGGAACCAAAAAAACAACTAAGAAGCATCATGCTAAATGAAAATTAGAAAAGGAGAGCAAGCATGTAGCGACACTCACAGTCCAGGATCAACTATGGTCCTGACTAATGCCTGTATAACTACCTTCACATAGGCAGAAACATGTTGACCTAACACGAGGGATAAAATCGGACTTTTAATTGTGGTCCTTTATCCTACACCTCTGTTTCTATATATGTCCAATTGGCAAAACTAATAAAGCTCTTTTTTGACACAATGGGGACATTTTAAATCACCAAATTCACATTTCACGCATCACAAAAAAAACAGCTCCACAGTAACCTGGTGTTGCACACACTAGGGTGGCATTCGGACACTCCTGGTGGGGCCCGATGATGAAGCAGGTCACCAACTAGGTTGGTGAGTGAGGGCTCTCTGAACAACCTAATGAGGTTTCTCTCATAGTTGATCCTGGACTGTGAGTGTCGCTACATGCTTGCTCTCCTTTTCTAATTTTCATTTAGCATGATGCTTCTTAGTTGTTTTTTTGATTTCTCTCGAGGGGAGTAGGAGCGTTGATTCCGTTCTCTTCCTCTCTTGTTGTTACAAGTGCCCACTGGAACTTCAGGTCCCACTGCAGAGCCCACATATGCCATATGGCATGGTCCACCAGCAGGACACAGGAGGCCATCAGGCCCAGGAGCCGGACGGTTATCCTGACCGAAACCTGGGATACAGGCTGAAAGATCGGAATCATATCCCGGACTCGCTGTTCAGGAGGATAGACCCGAAACTGCGTCGTATCCAGAACCATTACGATGAAGAGATGGTGTCAGGTGTGACTTCAGCACGTTGATGGAGAACCAGAGCGAATGCGGGAGGTCGGCCGTAGTCTGGAGGTGGGAGACAACAGCCTGGGGCGAGCCCACCTTCAACAGCCAGTTGTTGAGATAGGGGACTACTGGAACCCCTGATCTGCGCAGATGAGCTGCGACCACCGCCATCACTTTTGTGAACACCCGAGGGGCACTGGTAATGCCAAATGGGAGCACAGTAAACTGAAAATGCTCGTGGCCTACCTTGAACCACAGGTAACCCCTGGTGGGACGGCAGGACGGGGATGTGAAAATAAGCATCCTGCAAGTCCAACGCTATCACCCAGTCTCCAGGGCCGAGGGCAGACAGGACCCAAGCGAGCATCAACATCTTGAACTTCTCCTTCCGGAGGAAGCGGTTGACGTTCCCGAGATCCAAGATTGGATGCAGGCCTTTGTCCTTCTTGGGCACCAGAAAGTAGTGGGAATAGCAACCACAACCTACTTCAGGGACAAGAACGCGCTAGATGGCTCCCTTGGCTAAGAGTGCTAAAACTTCCTGTTGGACAAGGGCCAGATGATCCTCCGACATGCGATGGTACAGAGGTGGCATGGATGGAGGTGTAGTCTCGAAGGGTACTCTATGTAGTCTTGTCAGAGATATTTGGTCACATTCCTCTTGAAGGCTTGGACCAGAGGGAGAAGGAAGTAAACTACTGCTACAGGGCCGCATTTCCTCACTTTAGGCCTTTGTCACATGCTACACGCCAGACAGATCAGTGTCCGCAAATGATATATATTCATTACCAGACCTATAGCATTGGTTGCATGTCATCAATTCAGGCCCATGGCCAGGTTGTCATCGTTCGCAGCTCCACGCTGTTGGTCTGCTTTTTAGGTCTGATCTGCAACAGCGCATGCGCTCTGATTTGCAAGAGATAATTTATGCAACAAGGGCCTGCAGCCAGCACACTGATTTACATTTGTTAACATCATTGTTACATTTATTTGTTGCCTTGTAATTGGCCCGCACATGCTGGCTTCACTTCCTTTTCTTTCGACTGAAGCATGGACCAGGCACTGATTACATCAACTTGATTGCTCTCCTTTCGCTGATCGAGCTGTGGCTGAGGTAATACTTTTATTATTCTTCCCTGCTGTCCTTGTTAAAACCTCTTGTCATTTGTAGCAATGTTTTACTATACCACACACACTTCAAAGATGCCCTTTTCTCCTGTAAAATGGATGTTTACTGCACAAAAGATGTCATCAGCTTTTAATGTGAAAACAGAGGTTATCTGCTTCCAAATAAATTTTCACAAAGGCATGGGCACAATTGCTTTCTTTACATTATTGGATTTTTTGCCAAATGTCAAGTGTTTTCTTTTTTTCACGCAAAGGCAAACGCATGGATTAGCTCAGAATCACCGGAGTGTTGGGCCGAGACCTAAAAAGCACTAGCAAAGCCAATAGGTCTCGGCTTTAAGCCTATTGGCTTTGACATTGCTTTTTGTTCATGCTGAACAGCATGGTTATTGCCAACTTTGGCAATGATTTGTAACCATGCTGTATAGTAGCATGACTTCTGGGAAGCATGGCTAAAAATATGAATAAAAAAAAGGACTGATTCATCCGGTGTTAATGCACTTTTTTTATTATAAAAAGAAAAAAGGAAATTAACCCTGGCTGCGTCATAGCGCTTTCTTAAATTAGTTTAAGCCCCACTGCTAAAGCGTCCGTGGTGCAGTACAGCATGGCTAAAAACATTGCCCATGTCAATAGCTCTCATAGGTGAGGCCTGTGGACTGTGCTATTGCTTGTTGAGTCTGTGACTACAGGGGGCTGGCAGGATTCAGCATGCACAGACTGGCAGGGTTGTGGCTGCACACTTTGGTGAAATCTATAAAAACATTCCCAGATTAGCTCCAACTGCCAGTTAATGCAGACAGATCAGCTTCCGCCGGCAAAGCGACCCCTGGGTTGGGATTAAGTTAGCCTTACTCCTAGCACGTGGTGGATTAACAGGTATTTACACACTGGCTGTGTCCCTTCACGGCTCTTCTTTAACCCTTTCCTGGCCAACTAATCCAGGTAGCAGATGCTGAAACACCAAACATTAGTCACAAATCTGCTGTGTTCATGGGGTTACAACGCTGCTATTCTTGCCAGCTAGGAGACACACATGCTGACTGAGCTCTGTGGGTGAATGGTTATGTTAATACAGAATTACATAATATAACATCAGTGATTAAAAAAACAACAGGCATATGCATTAAAGTAAATACCAGGAGCAAAGGGGCAAATTCTCAGAATCTGCCCTTTGCTCCCGGTATTTTTGCATTTGGGATGCATCATCCCAAATGCAAAAATCGCAATTTAAGGAATCTCTAAATTGAGATTCCTTAAATTGCGATTGCATTTAAGGAATCCCAAATTGAGATTCCTTAAATGCAATGCATGAAAGTCAAAAAAATAGCGAATTCGCTAATAGGAGTAGCAAATTACCATGAAGTTGAACTTCATGGTAATTTGCTAAAACTTTGAAAAAAGCACTTTTGTGCAGAGATCAATTTCAGGGGGTTTTGACACCCTTGCACCCTTGAAATTGCATGAGTAATTTGCGAGTACCTACTGGTACTCGCAAATTGCTCATGCAATCTCCAATTCATTCCTATGGGCCTGTAGGCCCATAGGAATGAATGGGACAGCATTCCTTAATTTGCGAGTAGCAATTAAGGAATGTTTAGGAATCGCTATTTTAATAGCGATTCCTACATGCATAGGCTTTTGCTATTCCTAAATAGCGATTCCTTAAAAATCGCTATTTAGGAATAGCAAAAGGCTACGGTGATGCATCTGCCAGTTAATCTGTTAAGCAAGGTTATGGCTGTCTACTAAGACCAATTAGCAATTAATGTAATACACAAAAATACAAAAAAACTTACAATGTCCTGAAAACCCTTTAGTGAGGGATCTTTATAGATATTAATCACAACTTTAAAAAACTGATATTCGCGAATTATTGTTAGCTAAGCAACCATAAGGCCTTCTAGTGCCCTTTTCAATGCATCACAGAAGCTGCAAACGATTGGCTTTTTTTCCAATTCTGTTACTATCCAAGAAATACTTCTTTCCCTCTATGTGCGAGGACTACTAATTTTTTGACAGTAGTACTGCAGTCTTACAAATATATTTAATATTTATAAGGAGATCTGTTCCTTGGTAGCAACACTGCAACAGTCTTTCTTCTCTGCAAGTTCCCTGGGATGACCTGCAGCTGCTGAGGGTAGACTTTTGTGAATATTGCTCTCTCTATAGGAGGAAGACTATTCTCTACATATTACCTGGCGGAATGTATTTAGTTTCAAACCAGCACTTCTGAACACTTCCAGCTCCATGCAATCAGCATTGTCTCTGTATGTGATGGCATACAGATGTACTGCTCATTTGCAGTCTACGTGCAAACTCTGAGGACATCTAGTCAGGCCAACCACAGCCTTTATGATCTATATGATCTTTTAGGGTATCTATTTTCTTACGGTAGCTATTTGTTATAGTTGATGTCACCAGTGTTAACCGCGGCGGGGGCCGCAACCGCCAACAGCACAGCAGTATGAAGGTAGTGCGGGCGACAGCCGTTGGTCATCAAAAGCAGCGAAGGGGTTACTGATGATGACATTACAAATGCAACTGATTACATAAGTGTTGACATCACATTTACTATTGGCATCACTATTTAAATGACAATGTAAGGCTGGCTTTACTACTGACAGCATCAAGAGGCTCTTATAAAGAATACATAGAAAAGATGAACAAGTCACTTGCCTTCAGTAACACAGATAATCTATGTAACTATAGATCCCTTACCCTTAGAATATTTTCAGGTGCCAGACCAGATCCGTATCGTTTTCAGCATAGCCACTGGAAGCCAGTAGGTGGCATAGTGCGGCTTCACGTAGACTCCACTCTGCCCTAGAAACGACCACCCAAGCGATCTTACACCAGTTTCTTTCAGTGCACCGTCCACGTCCTTGAACGTGGAACCCAAAACCAAATATTTATGCTAGTGTGCACATCTCCAATTTGGGATGTTTTTAGATCGAAAAAGAATCCATTCAACAGAACAGGGAGGTAGGAGGGCAGTGAGGAATGTACTGTTAGAAAGAGTAGAAGAGCATTACCAAATGTAAATAACTTGATCTTTTCATGGATACTTCCAACTGCAGATTCCTCACCAGAATATATGCAAAAGCAGTACCTCCCCTGGTAGCGGGTTTGAGGAAAGACAGACCAAAAAGTCCTGCAGGACTGAACAGCCAAATAATCACTCCTTTTGGGTCTGGCTGTCAAGGCAGCAGTGTTTTGTGAACATATGCACTGATACACGTTGGGACGTGACAAAGTTCCAGGACAGGCAGCTTTGGCCCTGTAGGAATGGGCCCTAAACCCATTGACAAGAACGAAATCCACAAATGCAGGTGGGGGATTAAACGCAGTCAGTTGCTGCCACTCTGTTGCCACCCATGTAGATTGAAAAGATTAGGGTGGAGGACCGTGCCGTGTTCCCAAGGCTGAAGGTCCTCATGAAGCGGTAACGACATCGGAAGACAGATGCTCATGGCCAGAAGGTCCAGGTATCCGGAGCAACCAGAATCGCTTAGGCCAGGTTGTTCTTGATCTCTTTCAGAACTCTAGCCAGGAGAGGCAGGGTGGGAACAAATAAAGGAGCCCCATCTTCCACTCAGCCACAGTGCATCAGTGTTCTTATGCAACATCAAAGGGCAAATCTTTCAAAACTGCGTGTTGTGATGGTAGCGAAAAGATCTGGCCAGGGTTCTCCTCACATTGTGATCTTCCAGACGCCATCTGCTCAGTTCATCTGGTATGGTGCTTAGTGACCCTTCTAGGTGGTTTGCAGTCAGGTAAATGTCCTGGCGCTATAACCACCTCAAGTCAAGAGCTGCCTGACACAGGACCCAGGCCCAGCATTGCCCTGCCTGTTGAAGTATAACAACAGGAGGCGTTTTCCATGAAAACCTGCACCAGTCTCTCCTTTATGGATGAAGAGGAAGGCCTTCCCGATCAGACGGGAAGGCCTTCACGATCAGGCAGGAAGGCCTTCACGATCAGAAGAATGGCCTCACAACTTATCTCACCATGATCCAAGATCGAGCCTGAAACATTGCGATCATAGACTGAATAGTCTGGACTTATTGCATGTGAGGAAAAGCATGAATAATTTATTTTTGATCCACTGGCTTATGGTAACAATGCCATTTAGTTTCAAAGTCCTTCAGTTTCTCCTCTAGCTCTCAATCTTTAGCTCATGAGACCTACAGAAATTTCTTTAAATAAACCTTTGAAGTACTTTTGACACATCTCTCATTTCTTTCACGGAGGATTGAGCCAACCTGAATTGAAGGATTTAATCTGGCCTGGAGTGCAATAATTTCTTGACTGCTTCCAGGAAGAGCCTTCTACAGAGAATCCGTCTACTTTTTACCAATGCATTCCCTTGTTCAATCTTAATGATATCCCTGTCTGGGGATATCATTAAGTGAAAAGTCAGGACTCTTTCTGCTAGTCTTCCATTAAGAACTTGTCTAATCTCTACTGATGGCCAAACTTTCCAGAAATGAAATTAAAGCTTCTTGGGTCTGAGTGCATCTTCCAAATGTCACGTGTAAATCCTTTGTTTATCACAGCTGTGGTAACTATGCTTACAAGTTTCAGAGGTCTATCTAGTTATACACCCAACATAGATTCTATGATAAAGGGATAGTGGAAGTCCATCCATATTTAGTAGAAACTCAAAGTATTTGGTTCTGCCTATGCTGGGATAGCATATTAATTCCAGTTTGAACATATCCTCCCTACACTTAACTCTTGTGATGAGCCATGTACCTCAAGGGTTTGTTCTAATATTAGACAAGGATATCCTCTGTACATTCCGTAATACAGAAACCCCTCTATTCGTAGATGACTGAGATTGGAAACTGTTTTCTTTCAAACCTGCTTCAATGGATGATTTGCTTTCAGATAGTTTTGTTTCCTGAAGAATTATGACATTTGTCTGCATTCACAACACTCACCCTTTAAGATTCTAAAACTCTAATTCACATCCTTGGGATGCACAAATCATTAAAGTTCCATAAATCTCAGTCACCTTGAAAAGCGTGGTTTGGGGGCGGGGAGTAGAAGTGGCAGAATCTAGCAAAAAAGGATTTGTGTGTTACAAATGACTGACTGAATCCTAACAAAGGAACACAAACTCTTTTCAACTACTACACATTCATTCTTTCTGCTACTACAAAACGGTGGCTGTCTTCTCACTCCGTCCCCTATCCGGAGCCAGCCAGTCCCCTTCAGATGTTTTATCCAGGGTTCCACTTAGCATTTAGAGATCATTATATCCTGGCTTTTCGAATACTAGCAGGGGGTTGGAACTGAGGACATAATATTTGGGGTCAAGGACAAGTGTTCATGTTTATTTTGTCTATTGGACAATAAGGCCCAATTCTGTGCAGCACAATCCCTTTAGCTGCAAGTTTACAGTACCACAGTATGGATCTGTTAAAGGGGATTGTCTGCCACTTAAGGAAACATTTGAATCCATATGTATAAGTTGTTCAAACCAACATATATGATTCATTAATAATAACACCTTTACTAGTAAAGCAAGCGCTCTCAGGAACTACTGCGAACTAAGATTGCATTACTGACACCGAGACCAGGATAAAAAAATCAGGTCTCCAAAATACAACAATTTGAGACTATTTATAATTGTCCCAGAATGCTCCCTAATTATATACAACAACATGCATGAGCACGAAAGCAAGATTGGCGATTGTTTGCTTTCAAAATAAAATGTTTACAAAAAGTAACACTATGAAAAATGTTTGCTGAAGTATTGTGCAACATTAAATATAATTTTTCTGAGGTATCGGTCAAGTATTGTGCAACATTAAATATAATTTATCTGAGGTATCGGTCAGTAAAACAGGTTTGCACCATGCCAGAATAAAATATGCATAGTGGAGAATTAGTCTTAAAACATTATAGGTAATATTGTGTGCAACATAAAAATAAATTAGGGGCCTGATTCTTACAAACTCAAAAAAAGTGCACCCACAGGTACATGGCCATGCATTGGTGCAGATTCACAACTTCCAGGAATTCACGTGTTTACAGAACCAGGCTTGCAAACTGTACTCCTAACAAACCTTTGTAAATTACAGTGTTGCATGAGTGTTGAGTGATTACAAATTCACTTTCCCTGAGCTCCCTGTTTATTACACCCTGGAAAAGGTTAACCTCTTGCGCCCTTGTTAGGTGTAAAATTTCAACATTTTACAGTGTGAGAAGAGATTCGTGAGGAATTGATGAATACCCTTAACCCCTTCCATGCTCATGACGGAACGGTTCCGTCATGAGCGTCGGTTGGCCTGTGCTCATGACGGAACCGTTCCGTCATGAGCCCGTTGGCTCATTAGAACGTTCAGCACAGCGCGAAAATTCGTGCCGCGCTGAAGCGGTTAAAATATTTAAATGTTGTAAGGAAACACTTACTCACAGGGCACACCAACCTTGGAATTACTAAATCCCACCTACTCTAACCCTTGAATGTAGATTAGCAAAAAAGTGGCAAAATCGGGTACTTGCTAGAATCTGATTTGACCTGATATAAAGCCCAACATAATCAGAGAGGTCATCATCGGAGCTCCGACAGAATAAGAACGCTTCCACAATTTGCCACCTTACTGCATGCACCAAAAAGGACAAGTGAATTTTTTTACAAGACAAGTAAATTTCTGAAGAATCCGTCTGTCGAGAAGTAGATTTTTTATAAAATGTGACACCCGGGCTCCCTTTCCTTGATAAAGGGCGAGTGCCATCTTTGTCGGCAAGCATCCTGGCCCGGGTCAGGTCTTTTCGAAAATTCCACACCCTAGGCCACCTTCCCTTGATGGAGTGCATGGGCCAATTTTCCATCCCCACAGTCACCTGTCCTCATATCGAGATGGAGGTCATCTTCACACTTCATTGAATCTGTGACCCAAAGTAGCAATTTCGGAACAGAAACAGGAGATGGCCTGGACAGGTTCTGTGTGCACAGAGGTACCCTCCCGCAAGCACTCAAATGCACAAATGGAAGGAGGTCTGGGCAAAGGCTTCCAGATTCCTGTTCAAGAAAGGAGAGGCAGGGGAGAAACCTCACATAATCAGGAGTAGGCTTTAGGAAACTACCATTTCTCTCTATGCTCAACTGCACACAACAGGCAGTTCTTGCTGGGCATCTCGAAGAGGCAGCCCTGCTGGGTCAGCTCCCATAAAATACAAACCCTAGAACCGAGGTCCTGACCAGTAGCCCAAGCACATCAAAAATGTGCACCTTAAGACGCACTAAATAGAGTGATCCTTCATAAGGGAAGAACAGTATCACACAGAGTCATGTATACGTGTTCCTCGATGCAGCACTTCCAGAAGCAAACAGAACACTTTTCCAGTAATAAGTCTCTTTATTTGTACTTCACCCACAGCCTTCAATAGATCCAACAACCTCAATTCAAATCCTGCTACCACTTTCATTTTAGTATCTCTGACTGCATGATTCTTGCAGTGCAACTGTTAATGATGTTCAACAACAATCAATGGTTATACCATCAGATACCACACTCAATGGCACATGTCCAACACCAAATTCATCGTTTTCTCAGGAGTGAGCAGATTTGGGTGCAGGAACAAGGTCGTGCTGAGTGACTAGCTAAGCCATGTAATGGCTCCATGACGTCCGTACCAGTATCTACAATGATTCTTAAAAGAGGAAGGATAAACTGGGAAAGGAAGTCACACTTCAATTTTTCTCAGACTGCCCGAGTCTTAAAGTTTTGAGAAGTTCAGCTGCATCAAGCACTGGCCGTATGGTTGTGTTCTTTCTTCCCTTTTAAGGTCAAAGCCTACTAGACAGTGCAGCTGTATGGCTGCTAAAGATTTGTTGGGGACATTCTGAAAGCTGACCTAGGAGTGCATTCTGCCCATTACTTACCATTGGCTCTGCAACTCTCATTTGCTTCCTTTCTATTTGTAGGCTTTACTTGTTAGGCTGTCTTGGATGTCTTTGTCCCTCTCAGGGAACATTGCATGATTACTGTACTCATCCACAAGTGTTTGCTTTCTGTAAACAGGCCTTTATAGTTCGCTCTTATCTTGTTATATTTGCTGTGCCTTCAAAGACCAAGGTCAAATGTCAGGCTCTATCAAGGGAAGTTAGTGTTTACTTGTGTTCCTCTGGCTTTAAAGTGAGAGGATGCATGTGACAATCTGGGGTTGTGAAAGGAAAGCCTTTTTTCTAGGACCCAACAAAACTTAAATGTCTGTAAATAGTTTTGCAAATATTTCAGAATATATCAGAATTAGAAAAGCAAATGATTTGTACATCAAAAGTGTGGTGGATACAAATATTTTAATACTATCAAAACCTAATGGTCCTATAAAAAGAAAATGCGTTGTCTGTAATGGCAGCATTATTGTTTGTGCACTGTATAATTGTATCAAGGAAACTGTAGGTCTGTGAAAATATAATAGTAATTTTAATTAAAAAAACCTTTTATATAATGGCAGTGCGCTACCACATCATGCATACTCCATTCCACTCTATGCCACCTTCACTCTACACCACTCCATGCCACTCTACGCCATGCCCCTCTACACCATGCCACTCCACTCTACACCAGTTCTCTCTACTTTACCTCAATCTAGGACGCTCTGCGTCACTCCACTCTGGTAATCTACTACACTCTATGCCACTCCACTCTACGCAAATCCCTCTGTGCCACTTTAGACCACTACACTCTACGCCACGCCACTCCACAACATTCCACGCCACTCCACTCTACTCTATGCCACTCCTTTCGATGCTGCTAACTTTACCATGTTGAACAGCTGCCACGCTGCTGTACACCATGGCTAAATCATATTGGCAAAGACAATAGCTTGTGCACAGGTGAGACCGGTTAGCTTTGTCAATGCTTGTTTCATTCCCATTTTTTTTTTTATTAAATCTCTGGAGACAAGCACTAATGGAGTCGGAGCATGGGCTGAGGGAGCAGGGAGCATTATGAAAAAATACAGGGTTCAGTTTTCTCAGCATTTTTAAGCAGAAGGACATCCTGCTGTACCTGGGATGGAATCGCCTTCAAACAGGTAGCGGTTGCTGAAAGCAAGGGAGCAAACAAAAAGGCCTGTAATGGGATAAATAGGATAGTAGAGCAGATGGCTTTGGAGGATCAGCATTTTGAATATTCCGAGCAAGACCACACATTTTTTGCATGTACAGAAGTAGCCATGGCAATAAAGAACTGCCCCTGGCACCTAAGAAACACTCCTTTCTATGGACTCGTCGTAAACACCTAAGAAGGAAAAGTTACTTAGCTGTAATCCTAATTCTCTTCTACTGCAATCCTCAAAGTTATACGCACAGAATTGTCCTGACATACAGGATCCCAGAACACTTTGCCCAAAATATTTCTGAAATATACATATGTATAGCTGCGCAAACCTATTCAGTAGAAAACTGTGCTTCCGTAGAAAAAACATTTTTTGCAGCCTATTCAAGGTTAAAGAGGGCTAAACTGCATTTTTGTTCCATTTAAAAAAGGTATTGAATTAAAATAAATTGTCACTACACCAAGAAAGGAGGCTAGAAAACATCTTTTACTAGCCTTATTGAAAGAAATTTTTTTAAAAAAGGGAACGATTGATCATGCCAGTCAACAGGCTGCAATATGGAGTCAAAAACTGTCACTGTGATTTTAAGAGCATCATCCAACATACCTTGAAGGTGCCAGATAGGTTGTTTTTTTCCGGTTCCTGCTAACAGGATCCTGGAGCACAGAGTTCAGTCTTTATATTTGTGGGGCAACCACTGCCAGAAAATGTCCGGGAGAGGGTTGGGGACGGATGACACTAAAGAACAGTCAGAAGATCAGGGTGCAAAGGTCCACAGGAGAGACTCCAGAAGGCAGCTTCAGGGTGCCCCGAAGGGCAAGGATAGAGAGTGTAATTTATCTCTGCTCACTCTTCATACTCCAAGGATACCTTGAGGGGTAGAACCAAAGAGACATACACAGAACAAAAGACGGCGTTCCTGTTCGACCTCAAAGCCCTTGACGTAAAAAACTGGTATTGTGCCAAGATGCTCACCGTTGAGATGTGGGTCTCCTTTTACATTGAAACACTTAATGTCAAACACATGTACGGTTGAGGTCAAAAACACATGCGCAGTTGATGACCAGTTCCAAAAGAGATCAGTTTCTTCTTCGTTTTCTGCAGAGCCACCGTAGTAGATCTCGAGTTATGTCGTACTGGAAGTCTCTGTCTCATTCAAAACGTGGGAGGATCATCTGGAAAGAAACCTTACTTCACTATTAATCCACAGCCACTATCTCATTGTCCTGCATGAGCTTCAAACCTGACACTTACCTATTTTTTAAATAATTCCTCTTAAAATTTAAAAAACATTTAGTCCGTTGGTTTAAGAAAGGTCAAAAGTGGTGCCGACTATTAGGCAGGTTGAAGGGAAGTTGAGAGAATGTGAGGCATTGTGGAAAAGAGATTCCACCATTTTACTCCAGTTTTAGACCAAATGCAGGAAACCTGTATTTCATCAAACTAGCTCTGGTGCGTGACAGAGCAGGTCCCACCATCAGGAACAGGGTCAGTGACCAAGAATCTGCATTCTTCTCTATGGATCCCAAAAATATGTCACCCAAAGAGTTTCAGAGAACGGGTTCAACTTCAGCCAATAAAATAATATTTAGCTGGCATTAAGAACACCAGGTCAAGTCCACTCCGGTAGCCGACTGCTCTGGTGAGAAATAATGACCAGGATAGAGGGGTCCGTATGTCTGTCCATATGAAGGCTGGACAATGGCAAAATGTTTTACACAGCAACCAGACGGGTATGTTTCAACACTCACAAGCTCTCAAAGGATTCTGACATGGTGGGAGTAGTACAGAACAGGATGAATAGGAACATAAAACCTGTAGAATAAGTCTTATGTCCTCCTCTTGGACAATGCATTCAACTCAGAAGCCTGACGATGCAGTAAAGAACAAGAAATGGCTGGGGTAAGGGGGTAACCCCTGTGTTGAGGAACTCATTCCTGACTATTGTACTAAGATTAAAATTAACCCTGGGTTAGGACTTCGATCCTTACTATGGCCATCAGGAAAACTAAACCATGACAGACGGATCAAGAGAGAAAACTTGAAGTCCTGTATAACCCAGAATCTAGTTAGCTCCACTACAGACTAATCTGCCTCTGAATTTTTGCAGTGACATGGTATTAACCTCAAAAAGCAAGTCTTGGCTATAGAAACACAACTGTTTGGATACACAACAGGAGAACCACAGAGCCTTGTATAATGAAAAGCCGAAAACACCACAGCAACGTACATAGCCAGTGTGCTATGAGATTGGCAACATCAAGTAACAGGCATTTATAAATACAACAGATTTAGCCTTTTAAAGGATATATAGTGTCTTGGGTATTTTATCCAACTACAGTCTTGAGGCTAATTAACACTAAATCAGTAGATCCCGAACTGTGGTCCGCAAAACCCCAGGGGTCTGTGACATTTCCAGGGGGTCCGTAGGCAGGAGTTTTAAAAGCATTGTAAAGTTCCTTCTATTATCAGCAGTTTTCAGGCAACAATAAAAGCATCAAGATAACTCTGGTTATCAATATACCTGCTGGAGAGAGATGCGAGTTTTGTCCAGTGGCAGCTTTGACTCATCTAAGTTAGCGCAGAGGGTTAATATGCCTGCTACAAAGAACGTGTACCATGCATCTATAAAAACAGTATTTTATGTGCATAGCTCAGTCGGTTACTGCTTTTGTCAAAGATTCTGTTGTTACTATGCAGTTCATAAGTTACAATTCTAATCTAGCACAGTGAGCTTTGAACTGCCATCAAAGAGCTGCATGCAAACTGCATAGTACAAGTTAGTAAATTATGTCCTCCCCCCCCCCCCCCCAGTCTTTCATTATCATGATGCTGCTAAAAAAAGGTTTGTTTGGGTAGAAATATATTCTATTATTAAAGTCAATGCTAACCACTGTTATGTTCTGAATCCTGAGTTTGTGCTTCTCCAGATCAAGCACTCTTGACTGCCAATATGGATGACATGTGAATACTACACCTTGTAGACCCCTTTGCCTAATGTAACATTTTCTATACACTGATTTGCAAACATATGATTCATTTTCTCTCTGTATGATTCTGACATAAACTGCTATGACACCCTACACTGGTATGAGAGGCACTATAAAACAAATGATGTACTTGTGACAGAGGGGCTATAAAGAGATAAGAGGCACTGTTGGAGGGTGATAGTGAGGGAATCATTGAAGAGCCCCAACAGAGATTGGTGTATCCTGGTGCACAGCAAGGTAATCATTTACTATGCTTCAAAAGCTAATACAATTCAAAATATAATGACAAATGTGTTGTGGAATGCACTATTATTTTCCTAAATTTCTTGGGGTTAGAGCCCCTCAAAGCCCCATTTGTAGTGGTCAGGCTCACTTGCTTCAGTTGGTGTGCACTGTAAGAGGACTGGTCTTACAACATTTGCCAGCGTTGCTTTGGGTTTCCAGTCCAGCCCGGACAGTAGCCTCGTAATGCGCAATAAAACCAAACATTAAAAAGTTAGTTGCCGAGATGCAGCACTGACTTTCCCATAAATGTTTTCGATCTTTGCAAATGTTTAATATAAAATAAACTTTTCTAATTTGAGTATTTGTTTAGTGTGCACTTGTTTGTGTATTTTATGCGGATCACGGTTTAATGTTTGAAATTTAAATAGTACAAATTGCTTGGGGGTCCCCGGCTTCCAGTAGTGTCTCAATGAGGGTCCTCAGGAGTCAAAGGTTTGGAAACCACTGCACTAAATAACAGTTAAATTCACCCCACTTGGTTGTACTCATTTTAGCAAACTTAGCCAGGTTAGAGTTCAACAAGATTTATTTAGTAATAACAGGCAGAACATTAGTTAACTGTGCAACCTTATGAACTGTATTGGTTCGCCAAATGTATGCGATTGCAAGATAGCTTACAAGGGTAAGGCACCCTTGGCAGAGATCCACGAGCACTGGGCAGCCTCCAATTGTGCATGGAGAGGAATATTTCAGAGAGGAGTGTTACATTGAGCTGAAACTCAAGTGTCGATGCAGAAATGAAGTACAGGTCAGAAGTAACACACAGAACGAGATGGAATGGATTATTGCATGAAGTGGAATGTTTCATGGAAAGAAAAGCAAGATGGAGTGAAATGTTGAAGTCGAAGGGTGCTGGTCCATGAAGCGGAACGCTCCATCTACTGGAGGTGAATGCTGTATGGAATGGAACTGAACATGCAGAGGAATGTCAGATGGAGTGGAGTGAGAAAGTGGAATGCTGCAAGGAATGGTATCCCTATTGCAGTTTTATATGGACAGCAATGTTAAATGGAATGGAGTATTTCACAGAATGGCGAATTGCAAAGTAAAGAGATGTTATTTCTACGTAGAACCTCTCTTTGTTGTCGATACTAAGGGAAACTCATGCTGTGTGCTAGTGCTGCACACAAAGCAAAGTCTTTAAACAATATTTTGAAGCTTGTGGGGAAGTTGGTAGGGTGATGAAAAGTGGCCAGACAACAGAGAGGGCTTCATTAAGAAGATACCTTCTACCCTTGACCAACACTGCTACAGCAGTGGTGGGAAGTGTCAATCAGAAACAACATTGTCCTGGGAGAGGAATAAGTTAGTAAATACAAGGAAATGATGGACGGAGCACTGAAACTTTTCAGACACTCACCCCCAGTCACAGATCTGGGTTGAATCGATCATTGTTCTATAGCTCACTTCGCCATCCCAGTTCAGACACAGCTATCTGCAAATCAGTCTTGACCCTGTTCCTTATGGAAACAGTCCAGTCCGAACTGCCAAGCCAGGTCGTTCCTGGACTGGAAACAAGCATCGTGGGACCAGTTTTGGGGTAAAAACCCTCATCATCCAGGCTAGCTTGAATCCAGTGGCAAAGTGAGCAAGGGATTCCGGATATTACAAGGACGACGCGTTACCCCGTACGCCGCTCGCAAGATCAACAGGTTTGCCATATTTGGGAACCATATAACAAAGAAACACCATGATGGCTACACAGCCGGTCACGGCTAACGCCTATGCTTATGATATTGGACTTCTCTGACCCGATCGGGCTGAGCCATCATTAATTCAGAGCAATATACGAGCAAAAAAATATAGAACAAAATCGTCTTTGTGATTTAAGATATACCCACGACTGTCACATATGAAATTTATCTCATGGGATCAGCTTTTTGAGGAAACCCACGTAGAACACGTACACAGGTCCTGCAACAGAATGAAACGGGGTAACCTCCGGAGGACTCACATTGAGAACTGAGCCTCATTAACTCAACTCAGGAGTTATTTTAACTCGAAAAAGAGACAATCTATTACTCTGTCTTGAAAAAGGTGGTGCGTATCAAGCCACAACACTGAAACGCATCGACGCATAAAGTTTTTTTTAATTAAATTCCAGGAACTATTGGGGTATCATCTGCTGATACTAGCCTGACATGATGTATAGATTCCAAACTGATTAATTGTTCATGATGTTTTTCTAATGATTCACTTCAAATTTGTCTCTTTTTGTACTTTTAAACATTTTGTTTGTCGATTTGGAACACTAGGAGTGTATAGGATAAATGTTTTTTAAATTACTGCGTTTTTAATAATTTTCATTGATTGATCAATAAATTGGACCATATCTTGTAAAGATTTGTTTTTACTTCTGCAATGTTTATGATGTGTACAACTGTGAGGCTCTCTGATTTTTGACACTGGTGTGAATGAAGTGTGGATTGAACTAGCGCATCCTTTAGTGACATTCATCCAAGGGATTTTTTCTTTTTGTTGAAAGTGAGCAAGAGACCCAGGTCTGGGCATACCCAGACAACTTAGGGCAATCAAAGTAAAACACAAGAAAATGATGGACGGAGCGCTGAAACCTTTCAGACACTCACTCCCAGATCTGGGTTGAATCCATCATCATTATTTAGCTCACTTCGCATTTAGACACAGCTATATGCAAGACTATATGCAAATCAGTCTTGACCCTGTGCCTCATGGGAACAGTCCAGCCCATACTGCCAAGCCAGGTCTTCCCTGGACCAGAACAATAATCCTGGGATCGGTTTCCGGGTAACACCCCTCATCAGCCAGGCTAGCTCAAATCTAGTGGCAAAGTTAGGAATTGGTTAGTCCAACTTGCCTATACCTTCAATGTGAATTTGCTTTTGATTTGTTTTCCCATTTCGTCTTTCGTTAAAATTTTTATTTACATCTAGGTGCAACAGTCGGGTGTTCTGGCACACCGCATTTTAATACAGACCTACAGGAAGATCTGTGAAAAAGCTTATTGTTCATTGACATCTACAATAACGACACAAACAGGATGTCGCATTGAGAAAGCTTAATAAATCCACCAAGAAGCAAGCATGGCGGTATCTTGCTTCAACTGCCAAGAACTTTCAGTCCATAATAGCTCCTAAAGGAGACAGACATTCTTAATAGTAGAGCACACAAGGATTCCATCAAACAAGGAAGATAGACCTAAATACATAAGACTTTAAACAAAATGGAGATGGTAACAACAGACTTGGCTTCCCCTTTTATTCTTGTAGGTGATAAAAACTAGCTGAAACTATCTGGAGGAGAATATGGAGAGGTATCCACTAAATATCAACCCTGGTGGTTATGGCAGTGTCAAGATTAACTTAATAGGTTACATGATAATTATTTATTTGTAAGGGGATGTTGAAAGTTGGACTGAGACCGTCAACATTATCGGCGCCCTCTTGCTCTCCTTAACCTTTTTGTGCGCGTAAAACGGCCGCCATTTTGAACACCATGGCTTCCCTGCTCCCGCCGAGAGCCAGCGCGCCTCTCTCCCACTCCTAGCTTCGCCGGCATCCCCCGCATACTGACAACCCCCCTGCCTGCACCTGCCGCGAATCATAAAACCCCTCTTCAGCGCTGCTCTGCGCCAGGCCCTCGTCCTGTTCCCAGCGCGACACCTCCCTTCTTCCCATTTATGATCCCCGGCCCTTTGATGCAAACCCCTTTTCCCCGTGTGCCCGTTTGTCTTCCTCGTTCCCAGGCCGACACCCAGCTCTGCCGATACTGTTCCTTGCCCCTCCCCGTGCAATAGAAAGTTTCCCCCCAGCAAGGGATCCCCGGGTTGATCAAAGCCCCCCGCCCTACGAGATCCGATCAAACCCCACACACTCCGTGAATCGGCGGAATATCCAGCTGCGCGATGATCATCACCTGTTGTGAACGGGGCGGGGACTCCCACTGTAACCTTGCGTGGGAACGGGCTGGGAAGGGGGGATTCGGAGGATGTCTTTCCGTACATCAAAGTATCGACGAGAATGTGTTACATGCAATAAAAAGATAAACTTGTGTATAAGAGGCCAGGCCTCAGGGATGCAGTTAGAGCACCTCAGAACGATACCTTCTGCCCGTTTTGTTGTGTTCTCCTCCGGAGAGAATAAAAACCTTGTTTCCTGCCTTCCAGTCTCCAGCGCCTGCCTCTTCAATAGTTTAAACTTCTTTGTGGGTTCAAGAGGCGACACCGCCGGGCAAATACTTAAGGATCTTATATTCTGGTTGGTAGTGCCCCCCAATTATTTTCACAATTGGCGTCCCAAGCGTGGGGCCCATCAGCGACCCATGGATCCAGTGGGAGAGGTCCTGACGACAAAGTGAACGACTGCAACGATCGGGAACGCGTCTGTCCGATAGACCCTCGTCTGACAGCCGATCATCCGAACTTCACTGGTTCCGAACAGACCTCTCTCGAGTGATCTACGGTCCTGACTGGGAACCATCAGGAGTGCCGCGAGGATAACGGAGAAGAGAGGACGATCGGGCGCTGGATTCGGAAGACAGGAAACTGTCCATGCGGTCCGGGTAAGGTCGTGTAACCACGACAAGTCGCGAAATATTTGCTTGATTGCTTGTTTGTTTAAAAATACTAGTATTGCTCTTTTTATTTATTTGGAGATTCACTGTCTGCAAACGGAGAAACAACGGGCTCTCTCTTTGCAAACAGTGGAGGATAGGTAGGGCAGCAGCCGTGCTTATTTTTTCTCCCCCACTCAATCACTTGAAACTGAACTGTTGTTCACAAAACTATTGTTTCCTGGAGATTCCCTATCTGCAAACAGGGAAGAGACCACCCTTTTTGCAGATAGTGAAAAGGGTAGGTAACGCAGATCTTTGCGGACCTGCTCATTCTCCCCATTGTTATTTATTGGTCTTTTGTTATTTTTGATCCATGAGGTATTCACTGCCTGCAAACAACGTAGAATAGAAATATTCTGTCCAGTCTTTGCACCTAGTGATAAGATAGGCAGTGCTGACTTTTTAGTCCCTCGTTACGAGCCGTCATGTCTGTCTTCTCCCCACTGATTAGTAGCCTGTTTAGCCCGGACCGCCTATTAGAGATGGACCATCCAGCCCCACTGGAAGGCACCCCTAATAAGGACATGTTCATGAAGCATGGATTGACCGCTATAGCCTATAGTAGACTATGGCATAAATATACAAAAAAGGGTCAAGAAAGTCAATGGCCCCTGATAGGATCCTTCGATGATGATAAAATAAAAACGCTAGAAACTGCCCTGGGTAAAAACAAGACAACACCTACTATGCTTGACAGCTTCGGCATGTGGCGAAAAGAAACTGAACAACGTAAAAAGAAAACTGAGAGTAGGTTGGAAAAAGAGCTGCGAAAAGCAGCCCACCTAGCTGCTCAGAAACTAGAAAAAGAGATAAAGGAAAGAGAGAAAGCTAAACAGAAACTAGAAATGGAAACGCCAAGCCAGTGTCCGGTTAGAACCCCCTCCATGCTCTACCCTGATTTACCCTCGAAACGACAAGCCAATGAGGACCTGCTGTTAGGTCCTCCTATCATCTACATGCCCCCTCCATATGCCCCTTCTCAACCCGTGGCGCAGCACGCGCCACCCCCAGGTACAAACGAAGGTACCGTCACAGCGTCGGCCCCAATGGCCTCTGTGCCAGCCGAACCCCTTGTGTTAAAACCCGCATCCACAACAACGATAGACGACCATGAGACTCGAGGGGCTGGCCCTGCAAGAACAAACAGACTAGACAAAGATGAGCGAGCGGGGATCGACAAAATAGCAAGGACACTGGTAGAAAGGAAGGATGATGAAGAGTACATCACAGATATGTTCAGCTCGTATACAGGGAGTCACAGACGACATTTTACCGTACGACTGTGTTATCATGTCTTGAATGCATACGAGGACCGATATCGAGACAAAGGTCCCGAGAGCCTAAGGACTCTGTACCGGAAGGTCGATATCGGGGATGAGGGCGAGTGTGATGTGTCGGACCTCCTTACGCGTACGCTTGAGGTTTTCCGCCACCTCACTGAACGAAAGCCGGGAGCTAAATCCGCAGCCCCCGTAGTGACCGAACCACCAACCGAGCAATCTAACACCATGATGCCGATACGTGAGGCTGCCCCTTACTGGGTTCCTCCTCGGGGTACAGGGACTCACGATGATGCCAACAACCAAGATGCGAAGGGAAGGGTAGTGTACAACTGGGTCTACCAGCCATGGGACCGGCAAGAGATACTGACATTCCGGAAATCTCTACCCGACCTACGTAAAAACCCCACTGCCTTCTATACTGAATTGGGTACAGCCCTGGGTTCAACGATCATGACCCTGGCTGACATCGACTTGTTCTTCGGGTTATGTCTACCAGCTGATGTGTGGAAGCAAATCCGGAAAGTCGACCACCTTGAGCTGTTTGGACATACCTGGTCACAACTCGATTACCTGGACAAACAACGGGGACCAGGACAAAAACCGTTGAAATCCATTCTAGACCTCCCAGATAAAATCGTAGAGAAATTAAAAACCCTAATCCCAGAAAAGAAAGTGGACTGGTCGATAGTAACAGCCTGTCGCCAAAAACCCCAGGAGGATGTATCGGAATACTTCTCCCGGTTTGAAACGGTGTTCTCCGATTACAGCGGCCAGGACATGACCACTGCAACCGGACACCATCTGTTTGTCCAGAATTATGTTAAGGGCCTATCATCGGAAATCTCCCAGAAACTACAGGCCAGCAAGAGTAGTTGGGCAGCCTCCAAACCTACAGCGATTCTCCAAATGGCCCAATATTATGAGCATCAGAAAAATGAAAACGATAGGGCGACAGAGAAAAAGAAGAAGGACTTAAAAGAGAGGGTGATGATTGCCAAACTGCAAGGGGTGACTATAGGACGAGACCAATACCGGGGAAACTACCAGACAAACGTCCCTAAGACTACATTTCCCCAGGACCGCACTCTGACTTCCTACAGTGGACGCACAGACCTTAGAGAAGACCAGTGCGCTTTCTGCAAAGGGACTGGCCATTGGAAATCCCAGTGCCCAGTTCTTCTGGAAATGATCAGAAACAAAGACCCCAGGGATGTAGCAAACGGACCTAAGGGACAACAACGAGGGCCCCCAAATGACGCAACTAATGACAGATCAAACAGACCAAATACGTTCGACCGACCCAGGCAGAACCAATATCAACAATCTGACTATGACGACACTCACACCTTCGCATAGGACAGCCAAGGGCGAGGGAGGGATCCAGTCGAGCTCTATGTTGACCAGCAGGGCCCTTATGTCACTGCTAAGGTCCTGGGTACCAAGTCTCCATTTCTGGTAGACACTGGCGCAACACGTAGTGCGTTATCTAAACGACTGATTCCAAGGGCACCCTTGTCTGGCTCACTCATAACATCGACAGGTTTCGATGGAACGCCCTCCACCAACCCTTTGTCTGCCCCGATTCTCTTTGACGTAGAAAACAACACCACCGACACCACGTTCTTGCTTTCCTCCAATAGCCCTGACGCCATTATGGGACTTGACTTACTGAAACACTTCCGAGCGACGATTAGGTGTTCTCAAGATGGAGTTCGAGTGTTTCTTTACGACAACCCCGTTCTGCTTAGACATTGTTCCCCCCGACACATGTTTTCCATCACCGACGTCGACGCGTCCCTGCTTGACACTCTACCTCCGTATCTGTGGGCCAAAGCGGATTCGGACGTAGGGCGTATGTTAATCGACCCAGTGCACATTACTGTCCGACCAGACGCAACACTCCCAAAACTCCCACAATATCGGATATCGCCAGAGGGCGAGAAGGCATTGGTAATGATTATCCAGTCACTGATAGACGCAGGAGTGGTAGAGGAAGTGGTTAGCAACGTTTGCAACAGCCCTATCTTGCCCATTATCAAGAAGCAGGGAGAGGGAGATGAGAAAGCATACCGTTTCATCATCGACCTCCGAGAGATCAACAAAGTGGTGGTACCCCAGTACCCTGTGGTCTCAGACATCACCACCATCCTGACCTTGATTCCATCCACTGCCACCACCTTTTCCGTCATCGACCTCAAGAACGCATTCTTCTCCATCCCCATCCACCCAGACAGCCGATATCTCTTCGGCTTTACCCTAAAAGCCCGCTCATATAGGTTTTGCCGAGCGCCTCAAGGCTACACGGAAAGCCCTAGCATCTACAGCCAGGCCCTCAAAAGACAACTAGACCAAGTCCAGTTACCCGACGGGGTGGTGTTGGTACAATATGTCGATGACATCCTTTTGGCAGCCGACACCACCCCTCTAGCGGTTACCGCCACCATTCAACTCTTGCACTTCCTTGCGGAAAATGGCCACAAGGTCTCCAAGAAGAAGTTGCAATTCTGCCTACCCCAGGTCACTTACCTAGGCCACCTTTTGTCCAAAGATGGAAGAAAACTCACCCCTGATCGAATCCAAACCATTCTAGATACCCCTGTCCCTAAAACCCAGAAGCAGGTTCGCTCCCTATTAGGCCTCACCTCCTTCTGCCGACAATGGTTACCAAACTTCAGCCTCGTTGTAAAACCACTGCTTTCTCTGCTAAACAAAGACGTCCCTTTCCCACTCCCTTGGACTCCTGAGTGTCAAACTTCCTTCACAGAACTGCGAGATGCCCTTTGCTCAGCCCCTGTCCTGGGTACCCCTGATTACAGAAAGCCCTTCTCCCTTTACACTCACGAAAGGGAGGGGTGCGCTTTATCTGTCCTGACCCAGGCCATCGGCCCTAAGCAACGACCGTGCGCTTACTTCTCTGCCACTCTTGACCCTGTCGCCAGAGCCTTGCCTGCCTGCCTTCGAGCTGTAGCTGCTGCTGCAATCTCTATCCGACAGAGTGAGGGGATTGTACTCTCGAATTCCCTCACGGTACTGGTACCCCATGCAGTCGACACCCTCCTGAACCAAACCAAGACGCAACATCTGACGAGTGCACGACTGACTGGATACGAACTGACCTTGCTTGCCCCCCATATCACCCTGAAAAGATGCACCACACTGAACCCAGCAACTCTGTTACCCTTGCCAGAGAACGATCCCAATGTGCACCCCGTACATGACTGCGTGACTCTTACGGACGAACAGACCAGGAGTAGGGTCGATCTCAGAGACACGGCTTTCCCTGACCCGACGGGGAGCTGTGGGTGGACGGTTCTTGCATCAAACTCCCCGATGGTACCACTTCCGCTGCCTATGCAGTCACCACGGCTCGAACTGTAGTAGAAACAGCCCGCATCGCCCAGCGATCTGCCCAGGCAGCGGAACTGATTGCTTTGACGCGAGCCTGCATCCTGGCAACAGGAACCACAGCGAACATTTACACCGACAGCCAGTATGCCTTCGGGGTGGTTCACCATTTTGGGCTCCTCTGGAGGGAGAGAGGATTCTTGACCTCACACGGCACACCCATTTTGCACGGGGATCTAGTCTCCGCCTTAATTGAAGCTGTCCTCCTCCCCAGCAAACTTGCCGTTATCAAATGCCAGGCACACAAGAAAGTGACAGACATTATTGGACAGGGAAATGCACTAGCCGACATCACCGCCCGAACGACAGCTGAAAATAGAACGACAACACATATGTACGTGACCAGGTCACAAGCAGAAAACTGGACTGACGCCAAGGACACAATTAGAGACATACAAACGGCTAGCACACAACACGAATTGACTGAATGGACACGGGTGGGATTGAAAGACGATGAAGGCTGCTGGCGGACAAAAGACACGAACAGATGGTTGCTACCTGATTCGTACTTGATTCCCATATTAACCATGGCACACTCCCCTGCCCACATAGGATCAGCCCCCATGATCGAACTTGTCTCCAGGGTTTGGCACAATGACAAGATCCCAGATTCCGCCAAACGCCTGGTCCAACAATGCTTAATATGCCTGCAACACAACCCCGGGAAAGGAACTGTAGTACCCCGGGGGGGATTTGGGGTCCCAAACCACCCATTTGAAGTCCTGCAGATGGACTACATCCAGCTAGACAGATGCCAAGGCCTGAAATATGTACTCGTCGTGGTGTGCGCATTTAGCAAGTGGGTGGAAGCATATCCAACCCGTGACAACACCGCTATGGCCACTGCAAAGGTTCTGTTAAAGGAGTTTTTCCCCCGTTATGGCCTCTGTCGTGTTTTATGGAGTGATAATGGCCCCCACTTTGTAGCCAACGTTATCCAGCTCATCCTAAATGGGCTGGGTATTCAACAGAAATTCCACGCAGTCTTCCACCCTCAATCTGCTGGGCTTGTCGAACGACACAACGCCACACTAAAGCTTAAACTGGCCAAAATAGTGGCTACGACGGGCCTGAAATGGCCAGACGCCCTCCCATTGGCATTGCTATCGATGCGCTCTACCCCCACCCGACATCACTTAACCCCTTATGAAGTTGTCTTCGGTCGACCCATGAGCGTCTGGTCTGCCCCGAAACCAACTTCCATTCATGACGTTCCGGATGTCCTAATGTCTGATTATCTGTACAAATTGACTGAAACTTTGTCTGTCCTTCATCAGCAGGTGCAGCAGGCCATCCCCGATGCTTCCAGGGGTCCGGGTCACGCCATCCAGCCGGGGGACTTCGTGCTGATCCGAAATTTTCAGCGATCAAAGAGTTTGGAACCCCGGTGGACGGGCCCATGGCAAGTGCTGATCACCACTCGGACCGCACTTCGAGTGGAGGGGAAGAAACACTGGCTGCACGCTCATCACTGCAAAAAGGTCTCTCCAGCCCTGGCCACGACAGACACCGTCAACACCCAAGAAGAGCTCCTGAACCAGGACCGACCATCGTTGAACTGCTACCCTGATACTGAGACACTTGAACTTTCAAAACATCCTGACCCCACTGTGCCATCTCGAGAAGGGTATTTCCTGCGTCGAAAGGAGGGAGCTTCGGCTAAGTAGGCCACGGACTAGGTTAAAGGATCTCAGAACGGTGACCCAAACTACCAAGGGTTACCTGGAGAGAAGCTAAAACTAAGTCTGTGGTCCTGCCCACTACCGAGCACCTTGAAGACGAAGATGATGGAAGCGCCAGATAAGAAGATGATGGAAGCGCCAAATAAGAAGCCGACGGAGACAGCAGGAAATACCCACTACAGAAATCCGAGAATAGACAGACTCCATAGCTCAAAGACAATTGCACTCTTCATCGTAATCCTCCTCTGTTTTCTCCTCATGACTACGCTCTGGATTATGGAAGAACACGCACCTGCTCACGAAACATTCCTAACCACTGCTCAGCCTACCACCATGAAGGAACATTATCTAATTTCGCTCTCTCCTCAACTAAGAGAGAGGCGAAAGGAGTTTTGGAACAACTCTTTCGTGCAGCTACTTCACCAGCACAATCTTGCCACCAATACCACCAACTGCTGGATCTGTGGGTTGCTACCCCATGCCACTGGACATTCAATACCATTCATCCCTTCACCCTTCTCTGTCCACGGCTCCTGCCTTGCCTGGCTGATCCTCCTGCAAGAGAGCTATACAGGCAATGCCACCTCCAGCAGAACTGCAGCACATTCTTCTCATGGGGCCGGGCGAAACAAGACAAAGACACACTTCTGCCCGCTGACCCCCAGCGACTCGAACCAAATGGACATCCCGGCTAAAGAACGAATCGAAATGCAGGTGTTCAACAATCCAACCAGACCCACCTTCTCCTATCTGCGGAAACGAACGGCTGCCACTCTGACTGTGGCCCTGACGGTCATCAACGTCACAGGCCACATGTGTGTAGAAGGACTTGGGACACAGCTGGTGGGTCGCAGCGCTTGCCGCTTTACCAGAACTCTGGATTCCACGGATCCACCTTCCTTTGTGTCATCCCCAAACATGTATTTCATCTGCGGCACGAGGGCCTACACCTGGCTCCCCAAAGGCTGGGGGGGCACTTGCTACATCTCCTTCGTCCTTCCTCCAACTTATGTGGCCCCAGCGAATCACCACAGGCAAAAACGAGCCAAAGACGTTGAGCAAGCCGACTCAACAGGGGCGCAGTTCCTCGATGCTATGAAAGGACTCGTCCCCCTCTGGGGCCCGATGGCAAACAGCCGTGCCATCCGACATTTGACTCAGGCAGTCGAGACAACCATGAACATCACAGCGGGCATCTTTGCCAACAACACTGCCGAACTCCAAGCGGTCCGTTTGGTGGCTCTCCAGAACCGCCTCGTTCTAGATGTGGTTCTGGCGGACCGTGGAGGAGCATGCCGCATTATTGGGTCCAGCTGTTGTACATACATACCGGACAACTCACCCTCAGTGTACAAAGCCATCGAACATCTTCACAGACTCTCTTCGGAAGTTCACCAAGAGCAAGAAGAATGGTCGCTTGGTGGTTGGTTTTGGGACACCGTCAAAAGCTGGGGCTGGAGACTACTCACCATTATCATGATTCCCGTAGTTGTAATATGTGGCCTATGCTTAGGAATTCAATGTCTGCCACCTATGTGTTCTCTATGTGCGAGTTGCATTTTTCCCAAAACTGTGGACATTGGAAGCGAACATATGAGAGCATTGTATGATACCGAAGTTAGAAATTTGATGAAAATTGACATTGAGTAAAGCAAGGTGGCTAGATATGTTGAAAAGGGGGGACTGTTGAAAGTTGGACTGAGACCGTCAACATTATCGGCGCCCTCTTGCTCTCCTTAACCTTTTTGTGCGCGTAAAACGGCCGCCATTTTGAACACCATGGCTTCCCTGCTCCCGCCGAGAGCCAGCGCGCCTCTCTCCCACTCCTAGCTTCGCCGGCATCCCCCGCATACTGACAACCCCCCTGCCTGCACCTGCCGCGAATCATAAAACCCCTCTTCAGCGCTGCTCTGCGCCAGGCCCTCGTCCTGTTCCCAGCGCGACACCTCCCTTCTTCCCATTTATGATCCCCGGCCCTTTGATGCAAACCCCTTTTCCCCGTGTGCCCGTTTGTCTTCCTCGTTCCCAGGCCGACACCCAGCTCTGCCGATACTGTTCCTTGCCCCTCCCCGTGCAATAGAAAGTTTCCCCCCAGCAAGGGATCCCCGGGTTGATCAAAGCCCCCCCGCCCTACGAGATCCGATCAAACCCCACACACTCCGTGAATCGGCGGAATATCCAGCTGCGCGATGATCATCACCTGTTGTGAACGGGGCGGGGACTCCCACTGTAACCTTGCGTGGGAACGGGCTGGGAAGGGGGGATTCGGAGGATGTCTTTCCGTACATCAAAGTATCGACGAGAATGTGTTACATGCAATAAAAAGATAAACTTGTGTATAAGAGGCCAGGCCTCAGGGATGCAGTTAGAGCACCTCAGAACGATACCTTCTGCCCGTTTTGTTGTGTTCTCCTCCGGAGAGAATAAAAACCTTGTTTCCTGCCTTCCAGTCTCCAGCGCCTGCCTCTTCAATAGTTTAAACTTCTTTGTGGGTTCAAGAGGCGACACCGCCGGGCAAATACTTAAGGATCTTATATTCTGGTTGGTAGTGCCCCCCAATTATTTTCACAGGGAGCGAGACTGCTGGCAAAGTCTCTGTGGCCAGGGGGGGTGACAATCTTTTAGGGTGGAGACACCAGAACGATTTGAGGATCAAGCGTAACCCCAATACCCCAGATCAGGTCTTATTGTTGGCCAACATCAGTGAGGATGAGGACATCTTGAGAGATATTGGGGATGTTTTCAAGGAGGGATAGGAACTTTTGAAGAACTTCCAACACAGAACAAGTTTAAAAAACAACACTAAACCAGTAGGGTCAAAGTCAGGGGGTGGCAAACTTCATGATGCAACCACTTAAGACTTGGACACACTGTTACAGCTCGGAGTTACTTAAGAGGGTTATGTTTCTGAAGGGCTGACACAGGTGGTTTCGGGAGGAAAAGATGGAAGACCCTCTTGAAGCAGAGTTTCCTAAAGCCATTTTTCTGCTGAACACATAAGGCCCATTAACAACTGCATAGTCATGCCAGACCTAAAAACTGGAGTTATGAAATATACACATTAGAATATGCAACCACTTTCTTCCGATAAGCTGAGAGATCAAGTAACTGGAATACATCGGGCTCCTCTGTGGGTAATGAACTGGTATTTAAATAGTTTGGAGGGTTGCTTTTAGCTTCCAGAATGGCTATTCTGTGGGCCAATTTTTACAATGCCTCCAAATTTGCTCTGTCGTAATAGCCTTACAATCAGCACAAACGTTCTCAAAGAGTAATAAAAAATAAAGAATTATATGCCAAGATAGTATGTGCACTAAATGAATTATGCTCAACATAGATCATCGGCACATGGCGAATGAGAAGGCATCAGAAGCAGTTCAGACAACAGTCTCCCCATAGCTCCTGGGTATAATCGGCCCCATAACATGAAGAGCATCTCATGGCTGCAACAACTCCCTCCCGTCTCCATCTCTGCGAGGCCTCCAAGGTGAGACTTGACGGCGTCGGCAGGATTCGCGCAACGTGTTAATTGGAGTCCGCGCCGCAGAGCCGCGAAAACCCTGAACCTGATGGTAGCTCCCGCTGCTGCCGCAGCCACCACGTGCTCTGCGGCGTCCTTTAGAGCGCGGCGGCGCCGGGCACGCACGCCCACGGGCAGCGCGAGCGCCCACGCAGGCCTCGGGGGCGCCAGCATCCAATTAGAAACCAGGCGGGCGGAAGTGGGCCAGAACCGACTGGGGGGCCTCCTCTGGGTAGTGCATGGTCAGAGGATGGGAAGGGGGTGTGGAGGCTCGCGCACTCGAAAGCCAGACCGGCGAAAGCGCGCCATTACTGAACACCCTCGAGTCGCCGGACAGTGCACAGCTGCCCTGACCATGTCTGGCTCGCAGAACAAGCCAGGCGGGAGGAAGTGGGCCGGACCCGACTGAAGAGCCGTGCCTCACGCTGCTTAGTGCTCTAATAATAATACGTGTCAATGTCGTGCCAAACATCTGGTTTTCACATAATGAAATCAGTAGCGCAGCCAGAGTGTGATAGGCACCCGTGCAAAGAAGAAAACGGGCCTCCTGACTGAAGTATGAATTATGAATAAATTTCATAATTAAGGTTCAGTGGGCTCATCGGGCTTCTATGCCCCGGTGCACTGCACCTGCTGCACGATGGAAGCTGCGTGACGGAATTAGATGATGCAGACCAATCTTTAAAAAGATGACAAGCAACCGAAGGCACGGACTCATCTATTCTCGCACTTCTATGCATCACTTCATACTTACGCGCAGCTGCTGGTTCATCGCACCAAGATAGAAACACGCCTCGGATCCTCATGCGTCACACCATGCATCTCATACAAAGGCCTAACAGCAACCAATTTTATGACACGCGCACTCCAAATGCCCCACAGGAACGTTCTGAATAGGATAGTTTTGCAGACGCGTCAGGGAATGTCATACGATAGGGCTGTACTGTTCCTGTTGACGGGTAGGCGGGCACACGTGCATCATCTGTAACAACTTCCTGACTTCATTTTAACACCCTTTGTCTATGCTTGCGACCCACAACACATTGTGCCCCGCTTTCTTTACACTTAATATATATATGACTATGCTGCGGGATTCCTCTGTACTAACACTCGGCACCAAAGATGATTGACAGACCATCCATCTTTTACACAAAACCCGCCAATAAGGACGAAAGAAGGAGAATTAGTAACGATTTGAAGAGAATAAATCAGACAACATAGAATGATGCAAAAACTCTACTGCACACCTTTACCTCTCACATCCCTCCATTCCAATTGCTGATTAGCAGGGCGAAAAAAAGCGCTGAGATGCCCAGTTGGATAAAGAGGCATTAGGCCTAGCTGTACTTGGTAACATGAAGCCCAAGTGTAGTGCACCTGGAAGACAGGGACATGGCAGGGCTCGAGTCAGGGCAGGGACCTCTAGAAGGACAATAAGAACAAGACATGAATGTATTCTTGAAGGCTGGCACAGGACTTTATGGTCCAACTCTTTCTTTAATTCTCTCACTTCATACAGAGAGTTGCCTATAACCCGTAGGCCCACGAGGAACAATGGGAATTAGCTTCACGAATTAGCCAGTCAACAGCGAACAATAAAACTACCCGCTAGGGCGGCCATCCCGCCCCATAGCAATTGCTATTCTCGCATGGAATATAGGGCAAACTAAGAACTCTTCGTCTTTAAGTGTTATGTATTTGTTTTAGGGTTAAGGGGTGAGGGGTGAGTAGAGGTAAAGGGAGGTAAGGGGTATTTTATTGTTTGAAGGTGATTGGAGGGAAGGGTAAATTTAGGGTTTATAGGTGGGTAGAGCTAAAGGAAGGTATGTGTGATTTTAGGGATCAAGGGTCGGTAGAGGTAAAGGGAGGATAGGGGAATTTTTGGGTTCACATGTCATTAGAGGTAAAGGGAGGTAAGGGTCGGTTTAGGGCTGGGTAGAGGTAAAGAGAGGTCAGGGTAATTTTAAGTTTGAGGGGCGGGTAACGGTAACAAGAGGTCAGGGTGATTTTAGGGTTTGTTGTGGGCAGAGGTAATAGTAGGTAAGGGTGATTTAAGGGTTGAGGTAAAAGGAGGGTGATATCAGGGGTCCGCAGTGCTTTAAATGGGCCAGTACTGTCTGGTACGGGGTACCAGCATTTTTTGTTTGAGAGGGAGAGTTCCGGCACTTCTCAAGGGAAATACTATACTTTTAATTGGAGAGTACCAGCACTTCTCAGAAACAAGCAGGTACTCTGGTACAGAGTACCTGCACTTCTATTTTTCCAATTCAAGCACTGGGGGGGGTCAGGCTGGGTAGAATTAAAGGAGGTAAGGATCATTTCAGGGTTTAGGAACGGGTAGAGGCGAGGGGAAAGAATGGTGATTTTAGGGTTTAGAAATGGGTAGAGGTAAAGGGAAATAAGGGTTATTTTAGGGGTTAAGGGTGGCTAGTAGTAAACAGAGTTAAGGATGTCAGGGTTTGTGGGAGGGTAAAGGGAGGTAAGGGTGCTTTCAGGGGTGGGTAGAAGTATAGGGAGGTATGGGTGATTTTAGGGTTTAGGGGTGGGTTGAAGAACAAGGGGTTAAGGGTGATTTTAGAGCTTAGTGTTGGGTGGAGGTAAAGGGAGATAAGGATGATTTTTGAGTTTGAGATGAGTAGAGGTAAAGAAAGGCAAGAGTGATTTTAAGGTTTAGTGATGGGTAGAAGTAAAGGGAGGTAAGGGTGATTTTGGGGTTCAGAGGTTAGTAAAGGTAAAGGAAGGTAAGTGTGATTTTAGGGTTCAGAGGTTGGTAGGGGTAAAGGGAAGTAAGGGTGATTTTACATTTTAGGGTTGGATAACGATAAAGGAGGTTAAGGATGATTTTAGGGTTGTTTGCAGAGTTAAGATCAAGGGATTTAAGGGTTATTTTAGGGTTAGCAGGTGTGTAGAGGTATGAGAGGTAAGGGTCATTTTAGGGTTTAGGGCTGGGTTGAGGTAAATGGAGGTGAAGGTGATTCTAAGTCTTAGGGGTGGATAACGGTAAAGAAAGGTAAGAGGGATTTCAAGGCTTGTCGTGGGTAGTGGTAACAGTAGGGAAGGGTTATTTAAGGGTTTAGGGCTGGGTTGAGGTAAAGGGAGGTAAGGGTCATTTTAGGGTTCAGGTTAAGGAGAGGTAAGGGTCATTTTAGGGTTTAGGGATGGGTAGAGGTAAAGAAAGGCAAGTATGATTTCAAGGTTTAGTGATGGGTAGAGGTAAAGGGAGGTAAGGGTCATTTTAGGATTCGAGTTGGGTAGAGGCAAGTGTGATTTTAGGGTTTAGGGATGGTAGAGGTAAACGGAGGTAAGGGTGATTTCAGGGTTTGGTATGGTTAAAGCTAAACACCATGGCCAAGAACGCACGCTACCAACTGCGCCTTCTCTAGGGGATTCGCCATTTCATTCCTGAGCAAGACCTGAAAACTCTAGTCCAGGCTTAAGAGTACCAACGATTGAACCACTGTAATTCTCTATTTGCTGGCCTCCCCAAAACCCACCTATCTCCTCTAAAATCCATCCTCCATTCAGCAGCACGTTTCGGCTATGGGGCCAAAAGAAATGACCATATTGCACCCATGCTGCTTTCTCTTCGCTGGCTTCCCATTGAACCTAGGTCAATATATAAGACAGCTTGCATCACCCTTAAAGCCATACACACTTCCACCTCTCTCTACCTAGCCAACAAACTCAAAATATCAGGCGGCTCCAGACCCTCACGCAATGCTGAAAATGTACTGCTCGAACTTCCAACTTTCAAACGGGAAAGACTTATGGCACAATCCTTCTCGGGTAATGAAACTAGAATTTGGAACTCTCTACCTCCAAACCTTCTGACCATCGCCTTTTTCTGGATTTTTTACACTGGTCTTGAAACTCTTCTCTTCCAAAGACACTTCTATCAGTAAGTCTCCTCGCCCAGCTCCCCATCAGGCACACAAACCCTCATCTCAGGTCAGGACCCTGATTGCTACATGGCACTCACAAGAGTTACTACAACCCTCCATCTCAATTTTGTAAATAAGTATTCTGTACTTGTATAAAACAAATCAATCCACCTTTTCTTATTATGTAACCTTGAGTGAATCTATAATTTGTTAATCTGTAACTTTCACCAGGAGTACCTGTTGTACATATAAGTAGTTATACCTACTACCATGCTACTCTCATTACTTATGTTATTTACTTCGCTCTGTTGTAAAGCACTCTGACACCTCTGGGTAAGGTTTTCGCTATATAAAAATGCATACATAAGTAAGTAAAGGGAGGGGAGGGTAATTTTAGTGTTTGGGGTGTGTAGGGGTAAAGGGAAGTAAGGGTGATTTCAGGGTTTAGGCACGGATAGAGGTAAAGGGAAATAAGGGCGATTTTAAGGTTTAGGGGTGGGCAGTGATAAAGGGAGGTAAGGATGATTTTAGGGTTTGTGGGAGGGTAGAGGTAAAGGGAGTTAAGTGCGATTTTAAGGTTCAGAGGTGGGTAGAAGTAAAGGGAGGTAAGGGCAATTTTAGGGCATAGGGGTGGGTCGAGGTAAAGGGAGATAAAGGTGATTTTAGGGTTTAGGATGGGTAGTGGTAAAGGGAGGTAAGGGGTTTTAGTGAGGAGTTGAAACACAGGAGGTGAGGGTGTTTTTAAGGTTTAGGGGTGGGTCGAGGTAAGGGTGGTTTTAGGGTTTTGGTAGAGGAGGTAGTAAGTGTGATTTTAGGGTTCGGTATAGGGCGAGGTAAGGGTGATTTTAGGGTTTTGGGATGGCAGAGGTAAAGGAAGGCAAGGGTGATTTTATTTTAGGTTTAGGGAAGGGTTGAGGTAACAGAAGGTACATTTGTGGGAGATGGTAAAGGAAGGCAAGGGTGATTTAGTGTTTAGGGATGGATTAAGTAAGCAAGAGGTAGAGGTGATTTTAAGGTTTAGGGATGGATTGAGTAAACAGGAGGTAAGGTTTATTTTAGGGTTTAGGAATGGCAGAGCTAAATGGAGGTAAAGGTGATATCAGATTTCAGGGGTGGGAATCGGTAGTGGGATGCAAGGGTAATTTTAATGTTGATGAATGGTAGAGGTAAAAGGAGGTGTGGGTGACCGCACACCGTAACCCACGATATCCGGACTCAGGTACCAAATTTGGGACGTAATAGGATCCCCAAATACCAGTTGTGACCTGGAACTTACTTTGATTATAAGGAGAAGAAAATTCCTGAATATGGTATGATACTGTATCAAAAAGGACAGATATAATTCCTTCACAACATTATTCTAGAGCCCGGATGCAGTTCCTTTGCTAAATGGAACAAACTGCATTGGCTGGATTTTAACCTATATATATTAGCAATAAAAGAAGATTTTGGAATAATTAAATTGGATGTGGACTTCTTTTCTGGTGCACCTTCCTTTTGTTAAAAAAATGGGTAATTTTAGTGTTCAGGGATGGGTAAAGGTAAAGGAAGGTAAGGGAAGGGTGGAACATAAACCTTTTGAAAACATGGAGTGGTTGAAGATTAACTAAACATCCTCTAAATGATAAAACAGGTAACCAACAAATGAGTAAATGTAGCACAGCAGTAAATGTTAATTATCAAAAACCACATTTTGCTTGGCAACAGTCTTAAAGGAAGGCTGTATGCTTACAGCGTCATAATCATTAAAAGCGAAAGGTAACCAAAATATACGTTTGTGGGTTTCTGTTTTTATAATTTAGAGTATGTTTTAGTCATCATCAAACACGCAGTGTTTTCAAAAGGTTTGTGTTTTCATGCTTACGGCCCAGAGACAACATTGTAGTGTGAAAATTACTTTATAGTGAAAAGTGATTACTTGGTTGCGCGCTTCGCCAAAATAGCTTCACTATATAAAGTAATTTGCGTGCTACAAAGTACTCACCAACCCGTAATCAAGTTGTCTTGCAAGAAACAAACAACAACAACAAAAAGTACCACAATCCCAGCACAGGCAGCAAGAGAGTCCACTGATTAAGAAATCAATCAGTACTTGGCCCATGCCCCAGGGAAGAGAGAAACAGATGAAGACAAACTGAAGAAGACACATGCTCGCCGATGAGAAGCAAGAACATAAGCATGACAACAAAGCCAAACAATGGTAAGTAATGGTCAAGCCCAAAGCCCTCTTTAGTTTTTTTAACAAAAGGTCTTTACAAACAATAGCGCATGTACTAGACAAGACCTAAAGAGCCGAAGCCACACTCTGAACCAATGGTCTGAAAAGCCGACCTATGTTTTCAAATCTATGTTCAGGAAGTTACAAATGTCAAGGTGAGACAGCTTGCTTGCACATATACAGGGTTCAGAAACACCCATGGGATTGGGTCCCTTACTGACAAGATATGGAGGGCTTTCTGTTCAGCAGGAGCGTTTTATGCCAAAGCAGGAAGTGCCTGCCATATGACAACAAAGAGACAACTGATCCTGCAAAACGTCGCTACACCACAATCACCACAGAGCGTGAATGTTCCGGCACTCCAAAACATAAAGGCATGCATGGGGTATTTAACTCTCTCCTTTCTCTTCTTGTAAGGTCATCATTATACCACTGAGAATATCATGACACTAATTTCTCAGGCAGTCTCAAATTTGGACCAGTGCAGGATGGTTAAATTGAAGAAAAATTCCTCGCAAAGGCCAGTGTTGGGGCTAGGAGACAAACTTTTGGGAAGCTACCAACAACTATGGACAGTTGCTGGACTCTGGACTGGTACTCAAGCTAAATTAAATAAAGAGTAAAGATGCAGACTGCACAAGATCTGCTCAGTTAGCATGCAGAGGAAGAATAGGCAGACGGGACTGGTGGTGAAGTCCACATTCAAAGTCTGTATTTGTTCACAAAGAAGGAATGTCATAGGACATAGCCACCAGCCCCCGCACCTGCCCCATCCGGTGTCGCCCAAACAGATGCTAGTCCATTCCACTTCTTGTTGAGGACTGCAAGCTGGCGGGGAGCAGTCCATGTAAACTGATTTTATGTTGTTGGTAGCAAAGCACAACATGTAAAACAGGTTATTATTTCAGTTCTAGGAGACATGCTGCAGTTAGCCTACGAATCTTAGGAAACCCAACAAGAAGCATGTAGAAGACATGTTCTTCAATGGAAGTGCCTTTTGGTGTATGTTCCTATTCTCGTTCACCCCCTCCCATGTAACACTTGGGCAAATCACAATAATACTCCAATAAGTCATAGAAGGCTCCATGCTCCTTTCACCCACTTGCCACCCAGCATGCCTCGTTCTAAGGCGGTGTGACCCCCCAATTCCTCAACACACAGTCATCACTTACACTGTCACCTGCTAAATCAAACTGTGCACAATCCAGTATTTGCTGCTAACTTACTCATCAAGGTTCCTGGTAGCTTGAACCTGGAGAAAACCATCAAACACTCCTCCATACACTCAAACTGAGAGTGCATATTCAACACCCACTCTGTAAACTTACTACACCACAAAAGCTCCTGACCTTAATTCTCATCTCGGTCATCCATTATCATTTATGCTTTACTCACCAATCACCACTCCACCATCAGGCCAGGTCCATAATCCATATGTTGATTAACATCCTGCTCAGCTACCAGTGGCCGAAGGCACGGAGAGTAAAAAAAGAAAGAAAAAAAAAAGTACTTCCTCGCCGCATCTCTACTTCATCGTCTCTCCTGGTCGGAGGCATGAGCAGGAAGCCCCCAGGCTCCCCTAAGCCCGTTGTCATTGGTCTGAGCGCCGTGGTTCAGAACTCAGAAAGGCAGTGGGAGCCTGGGCATGTTCTCCACCCTGGCTGTTATACAGCCTGGGTGGAGAACATGCAAAGTGTGCATGACTGGCTGGCCCCAGACAGCCGGTCAAACAGTTATGCACACTTAGTGTGCCACCACTCCTCCCCATGCTCCTCTGTTATCAGAGCAGGCACACCCCACCCCCAAAGCTGTTGTAGAAGGAAGACATTTTATTTTTCCCTTTATTTCACTGCTCCAAAGCAGTGGGGCGACACTCCTTTGCCTTAGCAGAGGAGGAACCACCACCGTCAGCTACTCTCTGTATCCCAAACCAATTCCATTAAACAAACAGCAATTCTCACAGGATCTGCTCACGCCTTCCTGGACCAACTGAACCATGATAATGACAGCAAGCTCACCGTCATCTCCTGCCCCTCACAACACATAACTAATTTACCAGACAAAGTTTGAGGTGAACATCGTTTCACATACCTCATTGGCCGAAGTTGGGATTGTTTCAAATGAGGTGAATGTGCTACTAAACAAGCACTGTTGTTGTTGTCTATGGACATTTTGACACTGTTTATTGCTATTTAAAGTTACAGGGGATTCCTGGCTGGACGACAGGGAATCATTCAAGCATGTGAATTTATGGAAAATCCAATGCTAGAGAAGTGTCCTCAAGGAGATGGTAAGGGTTAAAACTGGAAAAGAGGCAGACACAGTGAATAAAACACAACTCTAATGTCCAGTAGGCACTTACCTTCAAATAAAAAACAAGACTTCAAAGCAAGGTTAAGTAAAATAAAGTTGTTAGAATATAAGCAAAAAAATCCAAAGGTGCTAGAACCTTTCAAGATGCAAGCTCAAACCGGTCTAACGGGTTTACACACGAAGGGCTATATTTTCCAATAACAAAATCCTTTGGCTAATGTTAGCCTATGGGTGGTATTTATGTGTCCTCAAACACACTTTATGACTGACTGGGAACACAATGTTTTTAACAGTTTTTAAATAATAGGACAGAGGTTAGAGACAACACAAATACAATGTGTCCAGTTTGGATACATCTGGCTGCCCTCTGTAAGGGCTAGGGGTCACACTGCAAGACTGGACAACTGAGTGGGTTTGAAACGCTGCTGCAGAGTTTCCATCAAAAACAGTTTTAAAAATCGATCACCCAACCAAAGTATTGGCCCTATCTATGTTGAAGATGAAATTGTTGGGTGCCAAACCAGGTCCCACAAAATTTTTGTGGTCTATTTAACCATCTGAATGTGTCAAATGGATAGTCTTTCGGGATACGTGGACCAGTTGACTAAACCGGTACCAGTACGTTTTTTAAGTTTCAAAAAGTTCTTTCAGGGAAGTGGGGTCAAAGGCTATAGTGGAACAACCCCACTACCGAGTCCCTTTAGGATACCAGGCATTAAGCGAGCTTATACCTTTAAAAATGTTCTGTCCATAGTCCAGTTTTCCAGTGTCATGTGCACCCAGCTGAGCCAAATCCTAATTAGTTCCTGTTGGGAAGTTGAATTTATGGCTAGGGTGTGACTGCACCTTTACGTAGCAATATTTTCAGAATTTACACGTTAGTGTATGAGGTTCAGAATCAGAATGACAAGCTGCAGCCAACCTAACAACCCCAATGGCATAGGAAAAGGAAAACATCTCTGTCTACCTGGAGTTATACATACACATAATTCAACACCTCTACTTTCAGCAGGTTAGGACCTTGATCAGCTCCTATCATGACATTCCACTTGTTGTGCTCTGCTATCCTCGAAGAGGAAAAGAGGTAGTGGTTGGGCCTGGACCATGAAGCGAGGTCATGTTTTGACCTCGTTTAGGCCTTTTTTTGGATGGTTTATACTTCTTCATGTCAGTTCATGGTCTCTTGAGCCGGTACGCTCGTTCAAGCATGGGTGAAATTCCACCAGAAGTACAACATTCTATTCCACGAGTAAAATGTATATGAAAGTATATTTCGAAAATTTCGCATTTCAGGTAAAAAAAAGAAAATGTACACCATTAGTTCAGACATCACCTGAGAAGGGCTGGTTTGGTTCTAAAGTAAAGCAATTCATTGTAGACATACATAGAGTCAGCAGCAGGGCGCTGCTAATTTGCTTCCTAAAGCAACCAGCAACTCTTATGTTAAGGGAGGGAGTAGCAAAATATTATTCAGCCTAGGGAGGCAAATATTCCTCCACTTCTCCTGGTGAAGGGAGATAGTGTTCTAAGCCAGCCTGTGCAGTTCCTAGGAAGCTTTTTTACCATCTGTGTGAGGACAGGAATGACTTACGCACACATTAATATCACGTTTCTTATTATCTGTGCTCTGTCATAGCCTCCCTGAAGGCAACTGGATGCAGGCTAGTTAAACTCACAGGTCCTTGAAGGATGGAGCCTGACAAGCTAGCAGCAAAGAGAGAAGTCTGCTACACACACCAGAGTACTTCAGCAATTTACCACCACAGCAATACTGTCACTCGCCAAGTACATCACAAACTTGCCATCCAAATCTGGTAATACAACACCACCTCCCTACGTTTATGCAGCAGCTAATGCTGGGATCCTCAGTTTATTGTAGCCATTTAATGATCTGCAGGGCACCACAGCATCATGGAGATTTCCCAAGAAAGGAGGTGCCATGTTGTAGGTACCACCAACACATGCAGGATGTAGAAGCTGATGACTTTATTCAGACAGGAGCTAACTGTGTTCTGCAAGGCTGCCTACACACCAGCCACCAGATGAAGAATGTCCCCACAGAGAAGATACATAGAAGGAATACTGAATATTCAATGACAACCTAAAGATATAACTTAGCACTCAACAAGTAACCAATCAATGAAACCACATTTTCACTGCCCACCCTTACTGTGATATTATGACTGGAGGAAATGACAAGAAGCGTTGGCCGCCAAGGTTGGTCTTCAGCGCTGGTTTCAAAGCGACAAGGACCTCTTCTTCCTAAAAAAAAAAGAAAAGGAAAAAAAAGGGAGTTAGCAACAGAATGTGTGGTCAAAGTAATGTACAGAATGTGACACATGCTGGGAAGGCAGCTTCATAACACTTGAGTTATACTAATAGACAAATGCTGCCCTTGATTGAGGAGCATCCCGGCCAGAGGGCCATCAATCTCATAGGCTCCAGTACTGAGAGTTTACATTCAATGACACTGTTTTCTAGGTTTGCAAGTAAGCTAGATCTTCACCACCTCTTTGAAACTCAGCGTGTGCAGTTTTCTTTTCGGTCAGCAAAGTTTTCAGAGTTTCAGATTTTACCATTCACAAAGTTTCAGTTAAATTAGCCCGTGTAAAGTTATACTGCGTGTTCATGCACAATGGCAAACGTATAAAGACCTTTTCTTTGCGAAGATCCTTTTTGTAGCAAAAAAATGTCACAAATAAAATTACTTCCGATCTTGAGTAGAACTCGACAACCTTCACAAAATTGACAAGGTTTCCACCACACTTCACACAGGTTGCTAAAAATAAATTCTTTTTTCAAGCCCCCACAGGTCAGAAGTGGATGCAATCCAGGACACCTCATCATGTGGGCCAATTCGCAGTCAACTAAGAAAGGCGCCCTTAGAGCGTAGGGCAGTTTTCTCTAGTAAGAAAATACTCAAAGTGCGGGATGTTGACCTATTCAGTAGTACGTGGCAAATGCATAAGTATCCACACTCAGGTGCAGGGCTGCCAATAATGCAGGTGTAGGGAAGGCGGAGACACATGAACGCAGTTTAAAGTGAACAAAGTTGCTTCCCACACATTTGGAGCAGGGATGTGGTCTGTGATGTAGGAGATGCGATGGCAACTGATGTGCTAAGCTGCACATGAGTCCGCTCGGCATATAAAACAAGAGAAGAGTCTGGGATCCTAAGACTAGTTAGGGTGGAGAGCAGAATGTGGTGGTCAACAGTAGCAAGAGTCGGAGAGAAGTAGAGGAGTTTGAGACCAGTAGAGAGATGATTTTGGTAGGCTGAAGTTATCAAGTTGGATATGTGAATGGGGTAGATGATTAAAACACCCTGTTCGAGTCTGGGCATTAATAAGTTTGAGTGGCCTCGCAGTGGGTGCAGATTTTTGTAATAGCCACCTTGCGTTGTCAGACCCCCCCCCCCCCACCCAGCACAGCCCCTTATTACCCATCAGAGCAGGCATTAGATGATCAGAAAGCATGGCAGGATCATTCTCACTGCCTTAAGCTGCAAGGGAAAAAAACAAGGTAATAGTTCTTGCATATATTGTGAGTGCTGAGCTGCTTGCCTCATTTACTTTCCACATACATCAGAAGTATCATGCCAAGTACACCTTCAGCCCTGACATCATCTCAGTCACTCTTCCTCAACATCATAAAAGCCTGTGTGTGCCAAAGTTTGTGCTTTTGTGCAATCTTGGAATGCATTAGATTAAACAAAAATAACCTTTCAAGTCTGCTCTTCAGCCATACCCCAGTAAAAATATCTTTGTTGCTGTGATTTTACATACAACCTGTAAGGGAGGCAGAAACACAAAGGTGTGGAGGACGCGGTCAGACATGAGTATTTAAGGGGGTGAAGCAGCACAAGGGAGAGCGAGCTAGAAAACATAAGCACTCATCGAATGCAGAATAAATATGTGAAAGGATACAAGTCGGCCAAAAAAAAGAATCATAAAGAGGCTATTATCCAGGGAAGATATATACACAAGAAGAGGAAGGAAAGTCAATGAATAAGAAGCAAAAAAATGAATGAGCATAAAGACAACCAATGAAACAATGGGTGGGCTGTAAACCCACTGTGAGTTTGCATTAAGTCATTCACAACCAGTCAGCGTGTGCTGTCTAGTAGGCGAGCCCAAAAAGCAGACAATGGAACAAGATTTTGGCAGGAGATGTGAAACATGTCTTAAATCTCATTGTAGAATGTAGGCTTCATAACGTTTTTATACAGGATAGCAATTAGTACTGCTACCCTCTTCTGAAGTACTCGGATTTTATAAATAGCGGAACTGAGGATCAACCTTCACCCAAGAGGGGAACAACGACCTTCTCCTTTCTTTGTTGCGGTTGAAGCAGTCCTCTCCAACTTGCTCTGCCCTGGACCTCTGAAGAGCTAAACCGAACGTTCATATAATCGCTGCAGCTCATCAAAAGTAGAGATCAGCTTCAATTTGTACAATGTCTGCCTGTGGGACTAGGGGTTCTGATGACACTGCAAGGTGACATATAGCTCTTAGCAGAAGACAATTAAAAGGTTGGCCAATGCCCATTTGCCTCTCAAAGTGGGTCTAATATTATTTAGGCGATACTTAGGATACTTATAGGCACCTTTAAAGGGGCAACGATGTTTAATACTTAAATCGGAATCCGGTATGTGTAAAGTGCGAATATATCACCCTTCAAGGGTTTCAAGGCGCTGGGGGTCATCAGTGAGATTAAGTGAGCTATTGCCCAAAGTCACAGTGCTGAGCTGAGCTGCCGCCGGCGATCTAACCGTGAGCCCTGCGCTCCGGAGTCAGCTGCCCTGGCTGCTGCGCCACACCTCTCCCCTATACTGTTGCCTGCTGATGGCAGGGGAACAGCAAGTGCAATTTTGGTTATACCACCTCCTCAGCTCTGCCACCACGCATTGAAGCGCCACTAAATTCGTGTCCTCCACATGGAAGCAGAAAGACGAATGGGGTATCGATATAACACACCTGCGAAACCTCACCCTCTTCCTCTAGGGGAACATTTTATCTGTGGATAAAAGGAGCACTCTACCAATCAGCTGCACTGTCCCCAGGGCAAAACACTTGACTAAAACAACTGCCAGAAGAAAAAAATAGATAATTACTTTTGGAACTAATTGCTCTGGGTCACTTTCTCTCCTTCAGGCACCATACTGGGAGAAAGGATTGTTCTGCTGCCAAAATTCCAGTGTACTGCAGGATATCAGCAACAGGTGAATGACAGGTTGATTCTTGAACTTACAGAGCACGCAGATACCCTTTGGTGCACTGACACTGAATGCAAGCTCCATTCCAGACACGGACCTAAAAGCATAAAAAGATGGTTCTTCAGCTGTACCTGAAAGTTTAAAAGATTAGACTCGAGATGCAGAGTAAGAGCATTCGAGAGGATGGCCCCTTTATAAGAGAATAGCAGAAATGAGGCTTCCCTGGACAAAGAGTGATGCAAAACAGGCCTACTCTGCAAACACAGGAGTCCCCATGCGTTAACAGCGCAGTGGAGAGACAATACGTAGACTGAAAAGGCAATTCTTTTGTCGACAGGAACGCAGTGAGTCTGGCAAGGTGAGAACCAACAGAGTTGCGGTGATGGATACACAGTAACAGCCAAGCAGTGGTGTTCTGTCTTATCTGAAATAAGGCTACAAAGACCTACAGAAGATCTAAATAAAGAGCATTTCCATTGGCCACTCATAAAAAGACTGCAGGCTGGGTGATTATAGGTCTACCTTCAAAATGAAGAAGAGTGAGACTTATTCTCAAAGTTTTGAGCAAGATTACACAGGCAGTAGTTTTTTTGTTGATAAAAAAAAATACACAGATTTAGCAAGATTTACACCAAGATTGTGCAGCTGGGATCAAGGTCTGGAAAGAGGGCCCGGCCTCAGATAGGTTCTTATTCTAGAATGTCCACCCTATCTATGATATATCGAAGTTGGGCTTCAGGGTGTTTTCAAAGACTCTGCTGCTACAGATGCACAGTTGTGAAAAGTAGAAATAGTCAGCTGAGGTTCCATCAAGCCGGATGTGAAACTGGAGTTAATCAACGTATGCAACAGTGAACCCTAAGGCAATGATTTGTGCTTCCAAAACAAAAGAGGAGCGTAGAGGTACTGATAGAGTAACCCTCCTAACAGAACTTTATAACCAAAGAGATTCTATCAAAAAAGTGAAAAAAGTGATAATATTTATATTAATTTTTGGTTTTTCTGAATGGTGCTAGGCTCTCTCTTAGAAGTGGAAAGATGAGAGCACAATGTGCTTGTTAAAATACCCCTCACACACTAAAAAATCCGTTAGTGTCATGCTTCATCATAGGGGTCTTCCCGCCCCTATAACGGGACGGGGCGTGCTACGACCAAACGAACTACGCGGGAGCACTTAGGTTGTGACAGTGGCTATGTGTGGGTGCACGGGTGTCAGTGAAAGTGTAGGGACCTAACAAAGTGAGTATAAAAAAGGTTAAAAATTCCCTGGCTTAGTAGAAAAAATTATTTTATTCACTTCTCTAGCTGGGAACATTAAGAAGGGGTTGTGAGGTAGAGCATTAGCTACCTACCTAGTCAAAACTGACTAGGTAGTTAGCTAATGCTCTACCTCACAACCCCTTCTTAGCCACTGTCACAACCTAAGTGCTCCCGCGTAGTTCGTTTGGTCGTAGCACGCCCCGTCCCGTTATAGGGGCGGGAAGACCCCTATGATGAAGCATGACACTAACGGATTTTTTAGTGTGTGAGGGGTATTTTAACAAGCACATTGTGCTCTCATCTTTCCACTTCTAAGAGAGAGCCTAGCACCATTCAGAAAAACCAAAAATTAATATAAATATTATCACTTTTTTCACTTTTTTGATAGAATCTCTTTGGTTATAAAATGATTTGTGCTACCAGAGCAGCCACATAAGCATTGAAGAGTGTGTAGGTCTGAGTGGGGATCCCTGCGGGACAATTAAAGCTTCATAGTGGAATCGGAAAAGAGAAAGATACCTGGACCTTGTTTAACAGAAAGTTGGTGATTCAGTCCAGAGCCCTGGATTATCAACCGTGGCAAGGACCACCGAGATCTAAAAGACCTGAGAAAATGATACCACCTCCAAGCCAAGCAGAACGTCATCTAAAGCTGGTTTGAGAGCAATCTCTATCCAATGACAGGGTCTTGTGACTGTGGAAGATTAAAAAAATTGTGATACTTAGACTTACAGACTTTTCTATTATTTTGGTGTGAAGCAATAGTATGTAAACCAACCTGATGTTCCCACGGTCTTATAGGACCATCAGGTTTAAAAAAAAAAAGGGAGCCACAATTTCTTGCTGTAACAACTAGAAATTGGAGAGTGGCCTATAACCTGGAGCGAGCACTGAAGCAACCTTGGATGCTGGGGTCGGGAGGTCAGTTGAAGGTGTGAGGGGGGTACTGATGAGGGTAATCGGTTCAAAACACAAACTTTAGGGACAACAGAGTTGGTGACAGATGAACTAGTCGGGGCAGAATTGGCAAAGACGTTCCTGATGTTTAGAAATTTTTCATGAAAAAAAGAACCAAAGTTCACAAAGGAGGAGAGCGAAAGATAGTACTGGTTTGCCATGGAGACGGTCCTCAAGTTCTTTAGCTAGCTTAGGTGCAAGAAGACCTCACTATTTCCAAGAGTCCTAAATACTGCCTGGTACCAGAGCACAATGTATGAGGATCTCATTGGTCCCAAGCATCCTCTATAACATCAGGTGTGTTAACTGCTGCAACTTTCTGTATTGGTTGGTATCGGCACCTGGTGTGAGGTGATGCCACCAATACAGTGCTTCATGTGAAAGGTACAATATCAGTACCAGGAGCTGTATGATTTTACTGCTACAAACCTTCCAGTGTACTATCGAAAGTCCATACAAAGAGGTAATATGGTGTCTCGACACATCCAAAATGTCCGACAGCGTCATTTCTGCTGAGCCTTCCCTATACGGGCTATTACCCGATATGCATGGAATCACTCCTGTAGACTTTACTCTGCAGGCCGCCTGTCAACATCAGGTGAAAGATGGATGAGCAGCTGCCAATCTTCTTATGTAGGATCTGAAACCAGAACCCACTATAAGACAGCCTCACTGCTTCTAACTTTCCAGTGAATGGTCTGAAGCCAGAGCCAGTTGTAACAGGGCTTTCTTGCTCCCAATCTTCCTGTGTGAGGTGTCGGACCAGAACCATGTTTATGCTGACTTCGCCTATGGTAACCTTTCTATATAATGCTAGCAGCCGAAAGATAGTTTAAGACTTAGGGCCAGATTCATCAAACAAAAATCCGCTCGCAAAGGGCCAGATTCTGAGAATCTGGCCCTTTGCGAGCGGTATTTTTGCATTTGGGATGCATCATCCCAAATGCAAAAATCGCAATTGTAGAAATCGCTAAATTGCGATTATTTGCATTTAAGGAATTGCAATATGCGATTCCTTAAATGCAATGCATGACCCATTCCTAGATTGCGAATTCGCAATATGGGGGCCGCTATTTACCGCGAAGTCAAACTACGTGGTAAATAGCAAAAAGTTAGAAAAATGCACTTTAGTGCATTTTTCCAAGTTGTATGTTACACACACACATGTCCTTGGGACATGTGTGTGCACAACACCAGTGAACATTAACATTTCAAGGGTGCAACAGGGTGTCCTTTGGACACCCTGACACCCTTGAAATTGCGGCACATTTGCGATTAGCTAATTGCTAATCGTAAATAAGGAATGACTCCCCATCCATTCATTCCTATGGGCCATTAGGCCCATAGGAATGAATGGGGAGCCATTCCTTATTTGCGATTAGCAATTAGCTAATCGCAAATTAGAAATCAGTAGGAATCACAAATAATATTGAGATTCCTACATGCATCCCGTTTTGCGAGTCTTTAATAGCGAACCCTTAAAATTCGCTATTAAGGACTCGCAAAACATGACTTTGATGAATCTGGGGGTTAGTCTACAGTAATCCGCTTTTTTTCTCCTTTATTAACGGATGCTGATGTACAGAGGGTGTCGGTCTCCATAACTCACAATTCAGGGCCTCTGGGATGAGGAAAAGCGAAGCGAATGAGGCCTTCAGAGGCCTCTCTCATGGGAGTAAAGTGCTATTCCTGCTAACGTGAAAGTGAGTCAGCTGGGGCGGGGGAAGGGAGGCCATGTGCATGGTAAAGGCGATCACGCTTCCGCAGTGCAGGAAAGCGTCCTCAAATTGCCAGAAATCAGATGACTGCACTTCCTGGCCTGCAACTTGTACAGAATGCAGGCGGAACCACCAGCCTATCCCACGGCCTGTCGTCCACAGCTGATAACACACAGCAGTAGACCCGCCAAAAGCACACACGGTGCTTAAGTATGTGCTTCCAGTGCGCCCTAAGCTATGACACAGTCACAAATATGTGATTTTAAGTGTTTGTTAAGCTATTGTTTGCACCATGGCTTTCTACTTCTGCCTTCGCCCAGAGCCGAGCATTGTCCGGGTTCCAATGTGGAAACCTCAGGTTGTCACTGGAGCGGTGTCCAATGTTTATCCACAAGGGCTGGAGCCGGGCTAGATTTTCAGGATATCTTGAATAAGATAAAGTTGCATAGCAGAAACCTGCATATCATGGATGTAAAGTGCAATCTGTCACGGTAAAGAGTATGCCGGGTTCATACCAAGCTCATCTCAGTCTGGGACTTGGTGAACACCTGAAGGCTTCCTTCCACCCCAAACCCAAGACCGCCACCCCAAAGGTATAACCAAAGCCTGAACACCCCTGCCACTTCCAGCAACGGGTCCTAGTATTAAGCACTTTGTGCTCTTTGTTTCACCTTGGCTAAGCTGCATTCATGTGTGGTGTGGTGATATAAAATCAATTTTAGGTCTTGCCTACTGATCGCGTTTAGCGGTCTGTTGTCAAAAGACCTATTGTGTACAACACCAATACTTAGAATACTTACAATGGGCTTTGGGTAGTACAATGCTCAGGACTGGTTGACTGTCTTTTTCAATGGCTTTCTTCTTAATCGAGGTCTTTCTTTCTTCCAAAATAATAGCTTCTGTTGTAGCCTTCCAATGCCTACAGTCTAGGAACTGCTTTTTTTTCTTTTTTCTTTCAGAGCTCCATGAGGGGATGCATGACTGTTCATGTTCTCTCCTCTGTGTGCTGTTTTACTCAACAAATCTCCCCCACGCTCTCCATGTAGCTCTTCCCCATGATTCTCAGGGAACTCAGGGTTTCCCCACTGCTCCGTGTCCTGCACAACTTTCTTAATGCTTCCCCCCCCTTAAAGTCCACCCCTCGCCCACAGCTACTCTGCTGCTCCCACACCTCTCTCTGTTCAGAGTTATTGTTACCCCATGATGTAATCTGCTACATGCTGCTTTTTTCTTTATAATTCATTTTTGTGCACCTTTCCTCGTGTTTTTAAATTACAACTCCAAGATGGGTGATTGCCACATTGTTAAGACAAATGAGTGCGAACACGTTATCACGCTGCGGCGAGCATTTTGGTTTTGTGCCAATGCTGTTTAGCATCAGGAACAAGCACATGCAAAAGTTAAAGAGTCAGTTAACTTCTTTTAAAGGCAATACCTGCTGGCTTTGCCAATGTTTGTTGGTATACCTCCAGTACCTTTAGATGCGGATGCTTATAATGGAGACCAGAAAAACGAAGCAGGCCAAGAAGGCCAAGCAGGAGCAAAATACTATACAAGAATTACTTCTGGTCATCCCAGTAGTCACTTAGCCCATGATGGCCTGCAGGTCAAGTTTCTGGTGGGTCAGCTCCGAGAGGCGGTTAAAAACAAACAGGCCAAGGGTTTGGGTTGACATGATCCTAAGGAGCACTAAATTATAATACACCATAGCATTATCCAAGATATACCTGGAACACAGATAGCTCCTGTGTGCCATCCCCCCTCCTTATACCTCTGGTTGCAGTGCGGACAACGCAACTGTGGACTCCTTAGCATGCCTTGTATGGGCTGCTCCCTGAAGCTCTGCGCGGGCAGTGCCGGATAGGTCTGTGCGGGCTGCGCGAGGAACTCTGCCCGGGCAGCTTAGTAAGGTTGACAAGCTCACCATTGAGCGCTCCATAAAGAGTAATTTTGGGTGCCTGGAATGAGCGGCTCCACTGTGGCTGACTCGGTGGTCCAGCATGGACAGCTCCAGAAAAAGCTTGTTGTGGTGCTCAGCACCGACTGCTCCACAATGACTTACTTAACATCCTCAGTGTGGAAAGTTCCTCTTAGTGGTCTTCAGGGACAGGTCTAGAGTGAGCTCTTCTGGTAATCTTCATGGACAGCTTGGGAGCTCATAGCGTGGAAAGCATGAGCAGCTCTGAGGGAGCATATGGAAGTGAACATTGGTTTGACAGAATGCAGTGAGCGACTGCAGAAAGGCAGGCTCGAGACGTGCGTGAGGCAAACCGAGATCCTGACGCAAACGGGGTATTTGGATAAGTGTGTATGAATGAGTCAAAAACCCTACTTATTTCAATTAGCATTACGTATGAACTTTTTGGTATGTTGTAAAAAATACAGCGAGTGTAATGTGGTTTGATTAGCCTGGCCTTGAATTATTGAGAAGGCGGTTAGCATTCCATGCAGATGTACCTTTTTTCTACACAAAAAAGTGAAAAATGCGCTCAGATCCTCACATACTTTTCACGGTACCTGGGCTTACCCAATACACCTCCCTTTATTTTATGACCCTTTTGGTAGAGCCCCAAAACGAAACCCTGGACATCTACGACGACCCAGGACCAGCAATACCACTTTTTACGAATTAGAGCTGCCAGATTTACTCCATAGGTGAGCAATGTGCACTGGCCTAGCGGCTCTTAGCATTCAGTGAAATCATACGTGTAACTGATGCTGTGCACGCTATAGACAAACATATGAGCAGTAATGTAGCAAACTTACCAAAGGAAGCTTTACAACACCTTATTGTACCCAACAAAATGCGTGATCCCTAGTTAAAGGTCAATGGGTTAAATGGTTTAATATGTGCAGTGAGCATGATGTAGATAGTTTGTAGTGTGACGGGGATCAACTTTATGTTCATCTTTCAGTAGGTTATACGCCAAAGAGTATATGCTTTTCAAAATAGGTCTAAAACAATGGATTGTGGCGATTTTTGCGTAGTTAGTACGTGTTGTACTACTGCAAATAAACTTTGATTTGATTATTAAGATCGCTTTAGAAACTTCTGTTTTCTGGGGCGACTCTGATTTCTGCCTGCTGGAATTGGTTTACGCCCCCCCTTCCTCGAACACTTTTAATGCCCACTAGAGGGCAGTCTGAAGAGCTTCCACCAGCAAGCATGCAAGAAGGTAGCAATGGCAGTTCTCGCGAGAATTAGTAGGGCAATACAATCTGTAAACAAAGGAGTTTGAAGGAGCCACGCTGGTGGGCAGTGTGGCGCAGTGGCTATGGCGTTGTGGGGAGCTGGTACAAGTGGGCAGTATAAGTAGCCAGCACTGGCAGGGAGTGTGTGAAGTATGCACTAGTAGGCCGGTTGACTGGCTTTTACTGCTGAGCATCAGCTGGAGAACCAGGTTCGGATTTCGGCCTCAGCTAAACATCCTGTGATTCTGGGCAAATCACTTAATCTCCCCATAAATGAAGGTGTCTTTGCTGGTGCTCATGAAAAGCACTGTTATTGATTATTCAGTGCCGGTGCTGAGCAACGGAAACCACCAGCTCAAATTAAGCACTGCCCTGAAACATACCACAAACTGCTTCACTCTCGTTTCCATTGGAGCCGCTTCTCAACAAGCATGTCTGAGCGAAAACTGTCAGAAAGGTGGAGAAACTGTTCTTGTAGATGGATCTGGTGCCCTGCACCAAATAATTCTCCAAGACCCATCAGTCTGAAGTCCACTGAACTAGCCTCCACCATGCCATCGAGGCTCGGCAATGTCACTAGACAGGCCGCTCAGAATCTTTTCTACTGGAAATGAGTAGAGGCATCAGCTGCTTTGCACACAGCAAGCGGTAAGTCAACACTGCTGTATGAACACGTCATGACTAATTCTCAGAGAAGTCTTGGCATTACTAGGCATTTGGCCTGGAGAATTCACTGCTTGCACTACCTTCATATATTGTCAACCAAAAAAAACTGTCCCACTGCAGCACTGACCTAACTGCTGTGACATGGGATTCAAAAGGGTAGTGTTGACTGACCCTCTAGGACTCATTGTCTGATTCTGGGATGATGAAATAAAACTCACCTGCCCTGCACAACACCATGGGCTTCCACCACTGAAACAGGAGTATCTGTGTGAGGACTTGTGCTATGCGGCAAGTCAGTGCCAGTTTATCATTGATGGGCCCCTGAGGTGCGAAGAATTGCCCTAGTACAGGGTCTCAGTGATATCACTGGTAAAGTTGCTACTACGGGAGACAGTGGAGTGGGTGGGTGGGTGTGACTGGATGTGGAGATACAATAACAAACACATATTTCACAGAAGTTAATGGATGGTCCTCGAACAGTCTGTGTCAGTGCATGTTTTTATTGACAGGTGAAAGTGGACAGACCTATGGCAAGAAAACACTATTTGGCTAATAGCTAAAAGACTTTGAAAGCAGAACAAGTCCTCAGCCCACCATCAAATAGAAACTATTCTCTCAGTCTCACCAAAGTTAGACTGGTTAACCTCTAGTTTTTTTTTTTTTTTTAAATATTTTATTGACAGCACAAGCAATCGTTCGTTACAGAAATAAAGCACTTTCAGGAAAATTATAGTACATACAGTTCCTTAAAGACTTAATCGAATAGCAATAAGCAAGGAAAATACAATAGGTCAGAAAGAAATACATCATTATCATTTTAAGAATCATCAAATGTGCTCGCAGCTAGCTTTAAAACCAAAAAATCATTCAACTAAGTAGGGGTTCCCCAATATTAATAGCCAAGGGCCAGATGTAGGTGAGGGACATTTACCGATTCATAAATACCGAATTTTACCGATTCGGTATTTATGAATCGGTAAATATGAAGGAGGGAGATGTAGGAAGAATCGGTAATTGAATTACCGATTCTTTAAAATTCGGTATTTACCAATTCGGTAAATACCGAATCGGTATTTCCTATTGATTCCTATGGGCTGTGAAGCCCATAGGAATCAATGGGAAATACCGATTCGGTAATTACCGAATCGGTAAATACCGATTCCTGAAAGGGTGCAGGGGGTGTCACTTTGACACCCTCTAGCACCCCAAATACAGGCATGTGTGCCATGTGGCACACAGACATGCTCTAAGGGCATGTCTGTGTCACATGGCATAGGTGCGCATGCACACATGTGCATGCACACCTGGATTCGGTATTTTACCACCCAATTGAATTGGGTGGTAAAATACCGTATCTGTATTGCCTTTGGGACTCAGAAGAGTCCCACCTACATTTGGATTCACCGAATCGGTAAAATTACCGATTCAGTATTTTACAGAATCGGTAAATTTACCGATTCGGTAAATTTACCGATTCGGTAAAATAAATGCCCCTACATGCCAATTCTTAAATACCGGTCGGTAACGGCCGAAATCGGCCGTTACCGACCGGTATTTAGGCTCCTACATCTGGCCCTAAATTCCTTGTTTTCCTAACCGAAACAAGACCTTAGTCGACAAATATCATCCATCAAGTTTACTAAGCAACATAATCAGTTTAGTGCCAGACAATTAAAGTCATACGAGAAAAGAATAGAAGTCCAGATCCTTAAATAATAAAGTGAAGAAATGGGGACTTTTCCCAAATCTTGTATAACAAAGAAAAATCGTTCATTCGATAGGAGGAAACAAGAGATCCCATGTTTTGTTCACTTTCTGCAGGGATCGTTTCCCAAGAATTTTTGCAGAGGAAAATTCCATATTGTGTATCTCATTTATCAAGAGCCACCATTCAGTTATCAGTGGTGGTTTATCGGAGATCCAAGCCCTAGCAATTATCAATCTAGCACAGGAAATTAAAATAAACGTTAAGTCTTTGTGGGTAGCGGTATTTGGTTGTATTCCCAGAAATATCATCTCGGTAGTTAGTTTAACGAAGATAATTTTTTTCAGTTTCAACACAATTTCTACATCATCCCAAAATTTTTGCAACACCGGGCATGAAAAAATTATATGTACTAAATCAGCAGCTAGTAAATCACATTTTGTGCGTTCAGAAGATGCGTTATTCCCTGACCACTTATAAAAGTGAAATGGCGTATAGTATAGCTGACATACTGTTTTATAAGATTGGAGTTTTAAACTAGAAGAGTGAGTTAAAGAGTTACTATTATGAAAAAAAGTGGAAATGTTATGCGGGGAGATAAGCATACCTAAATTAGTAGTCCATTTCTGTGCAAGTTTAATACAGTCATCAGGTTTATGTTGACATAAGCATTTATATCCTAAGCTAATTATATCTTTATTTGTTTCCCCGTAAATGCAGGTCCATATTTCTGAGTCTATAATTTCCTTTAATTTCATTTTATTCACGAAATAATCACGTATCTGTATATACTTAAATAGAGCATTTGCGGGGAGTTTGTAAACTATTCTTAGGGTATCAAATGTTAAAAAACCTGATGCACCGCATAGGTCACGGAGTTGATTAATACCGTGATTAGCCCATATTCTAACTATTGGATCGCTAAAAATCTCAGGTAAGCCCGGGTTGTTCCACATACTTAGCTTAGGGTGAAAGAACGTCGTTTTGTTGATAGCCATGATGATATTCCATATATGAACCACATCTTTGGCGGTCTTGAACTTGACTTGTTTAAAATAATTCGGGTCATTGCTTCTAGCTAGAAATTGTACAGAGTTTGCCCCCAGCATAAATTGGTGAAAAAAATAAGGATAGCTAGAAGAACAAGCATTTGCAATGCAATAGGTCTCGCATTAGGAAAGTTTGAGCTATTGGTATTGTAAATGACACATTTTTTATTTATGTGTTAGTCTTGAAAATAGCGAAATTAATAGCTTTGTCATTTACAATGCCAATAGTTATACCTTTCGCAAATGTGACACCTATAGCATTTGTAATGCAATATGTGTTGTATTTACGTGACTTAGATGTATTGATATTACAAATAACAGTGGCTTTTAATTTTTTTTAATAATTAATACTTAAATAAAAGGTATTGTAATTTATAATGGCAATAGCTCAAACTTTAGTAAATAACTTTTGTGAAGATTATGTTCAGTGTATTTTATTGTGACGAAAATCCAAGAACAGAAGTGAAATATTAACATATTTTGTGACATTTGTAATAAAGCTTGAAACATTGAGAGAACATTTCAACGTGGCTCTTTATTGAACTGTTTGCTAGCATAAGTCAGACACTTTGAATTCTCTTTGTCTTAATCTTTGTATGAAGTATCTGCTTTTGATTTGACCAATGGCACATGGCACATGGCACTTCGGAGCTGGAGCTGGATACATTATTTCCTACTGGCTAATGCATGTTTTTAAGCTTATAGTGATTTTACCGCAACATTTCTCCCATTTAGTTATTTCTGGGTTAGTATTTCCCTCCTATTCTCTCTTCCTTGGGAATATTAGAATGGAGTTCAGATACTTAAAAAAAACTAGTTATGATGCTTATGGTCTTTTTCGTTGTCTTCTTTGCTACTCGGAGTAGAAAAGAACTGCATGGATTTTCCCAGAACACTAGTGGCTCATGAGGCATAACAGTCTTCTTCTGTGAGACTGCACGTGTGAACACACCACCAGATGTGCTCTTTTATCAGTTTGCTTACTTAGCTAAGACATCATATCACGTGCTACAGATCCTGCTGACTTAACATTTTGGCTTACAACTATGTCATCGTTACTTCTATCCTCAGCACTCTATCAGTTTAGTCTAGTCTGCCTGATGTTTGATACTGCAGTGCAGGTTGATTACATGTGTTAATACACACACAATATGTCTGGCTATGAGGAGGGGAAAGCAGGATGTGAAGAGACAAAGGGAGTGCGCTGCTTAACGCCTTAACCGCGGCGGTTTTTCCGCCATGGTGTGGGCGTTCTAAAGGGTGGGTGGGGCTCCGTCGGACAACAGTGTTTTTAGGGTTGCGTTTAGATTGAGTTACAGATCACTTTCAAAGACATGTCGGTTCTGTTAATTATACTGATTCAACACCATCTTTTGGTCCCTTTGATTGCTAGAAAAAAGATGCCTTTTTGGTGAAGGTGTGCTGGATATGTAAGTAAATTCGATCAAATAAATAAACAAATAGAAGGGGGACAAGGATGGAAGTGTTTCATGCAAAGCAACCACGAAAGCGCATTTGGTGCAGAGCCATCTTGAGACCTATAGCTAAAGGTGTTTTGCACCAACTCTTAGACAAATCTATCTGTCTCAGTTATTGGTCACCAGCTGACATCTAATCATGCATTTCTACCCCTACATTTGATTATTTGCTCTTGATTTTCTACCAGTGTAATAAAGAAAGAGTCACTTATGACAACTTTTAATTTGCTCTTTATTTTATACCCTATACAGTTTGTCACTTCGCATTTTATAAATCTAGCTGCTGTTATGTAAGGCGTTCTTCTAGCCTACGGGGTCTGAGTTACACAAAAAAAAGCACAATAAATAAATAAATATTTGCCTTATCTGACTCCACGACCCGAGGACTCCAAGGCTTGGTCTGATCCCAATGTGCTCACTACAGGCACATAATTTCACTACCATAGTAACTGTTCTATGTATGCATAGTGAGAAAATGGAGGTAGGGTGAAAAGATGTGTCTCCCACGGATTCATACCCAAATGTAGCTTTGGTATCAAAAGACAACGCCAACAAAATGAAACAAGAAAAAAAAAACGAGAAGAGAAGGGGGACAGTAAACTAGAAAAATAAACCTATTGTATTGCTTGTACATTTCCTCACTTTGGGCTTAATGACTCTCAGCAATAATGGTAAAAAAATCACCCATCCGAACTCCTCGCGCAGAAAAGGTCTGCTGGGAATTGTAGTGTTTTCGGGCCACGCCTCCAAAAGCTGCACGTGGTATGGCGTCGGTAAAAAACTGCAATCCCCATCAGCTCCTCTCCCTTGTTCCTACAGGGCTAAAAGGTGGACTATGTCGCCGCTCGCCTCAGCTGTGAGTGACGCCCTCCTGAGCGCCTGGACAGAGACCAGGAGAACAACACGGAGAGGAGGAGCAGCAGCTTGGTGGAGAGAGGGAGCTGCTGCACGGTCCGCGGCGGCGGGGGAACGGAGCGGCCTGGGGGCGCGAGGACCTCCCATGGTGTCTGCAAGGTACCCGCGCTCTCTGGTCACTACTGCTGGGGCGGTATACCGGGGCAGAGGCGAGGATAGGGGGGGCGGAGAGGGAGCTACGCCTCTGCGAGGACTGTGCGCTAGAGTGTGTGCGTGCGTGTGTGTATGCGCGGCGGGGGGGGGGATTGTCTGTGCGTGTACTCTCGTGTGTGGGCGGCGGAGCGGGGGGGAGGCTGAGGAGGTGTAGTGTGTGTCTGTATGTGTGCGCTCGTGTGTGTGTCGTGTCTGCCTGCGTGTGCATGTGTTGTGAACAGCCTGCTCTGTGTGTGTGTGTGTGTGTGTGTGTGTAGGTGCGGCGGAGGCGGGGTGGCTGTGACTGTGACTGTGATGTGCGCGGCTGTGATGTGCGCATGCGTGAGTGTGGGTGCGCGTGCACGTAGTGTAATCCAGCCAAGAGAAGCGCGTGGCAGTTTCTTGTCCTCCATTCCCCCGAGTCAGCTAGCTATAAGTTTCCACCTGGACGCATCCTTTGGATGCGAATTCCAGGCTCGACCTAAAAAAGGCTACGTATCCGACCCAAAAAAGAAGCGTAAAAGTAAAATTTGAAATCAGGGAATTCAAGGCCACCCTTACTAGCTGCTAGTTTAAGAAGAGAAAGAGCTCTTCGATTTTTCTTATAGCCCCAAATATAGCTGCCTAGAATACCATCCAGTTTTTTAAAGAATAACTTGTTAATATAAAGAGGGATGGACCTAAATAAATACAAAAATTTAGGCAGGATATTCATTTTTATAAGGTTGATTCGGCCAAGCAAATTTAAAGGAACCTTATGCCACTTTTTAAGAAGCCTTGTTGTATCTTTCAACAAAGTATCATAATTTAGAGCCATAATTTATTTTAAATTAGATGTTATTTTAATACCTAAGTAGTTTGCTGTATGACATACCCCCGAAACTGGGGCTGGCAACTTGTAGTTAACAATGATTTGCGTTTTATTCAAATTTAATTTGTATCCCGAAACCGAGCCAAATTCGTCAGCTTCCTTAATGATACCAGCTATGGCTTCCGGAATGTCAGTTGTATAAATTGCCAGATCGTCTGCGTATGCAGTAATTTTAAGAGAGTTATTACCATAAGTAAATGGTTTAATACATTCTTGCATCAGAATCGCATTAATGAAAGGCTCCATTGAAAGAGCAAACAAAACTTCCTGTGATTCTGGGCAAATCACTTAATCTCCCCGTGCCTAAAATGAAAGTGTGTCCTCATATAACGTAACTGGAGAAATATGTAAAGCGCTCTGATACCTGATTCGGTTCGGGTCTAGTTCGCGCTATATAAAACTCTGCAAAAAAAAAAAAGTGGTGATAAGGGGCACCCTTGACGTGTACCCCTTAAAACCGGAAAAATGTTAGAAATTAAATTGGCATATCCTTGTTTTGCATTGGGGGAATCGTAAAGTGCTTGAATCCTGGTTAAAAACTGTTTCCCAAAGCCCATCCTCCTTAGTATAGCCCAAAGATAATCCCACCCCACTCGGTCAAATGCTTTTTCTGCATCTAATAACACCATACCGAGTGGGGAGGAGTTAGTGGTGGCAATGTCAAATGCAGTAATAGCAGTATTAACATGTGCTGTTGTGTCTCTGCCCGTTACAAAACCATGTTGGTGTTGACTTACTAGTTTAGACATTAGCGGGGCCAATCTCATGGCTAGTAACTTGGAATAAACCTTGGCATCGGCGTTTATCAGGGAGATGGGCCTGTAAGACCCACACTCCGAAGGTAACTTATCCTTTTTTAGAAAAAAGATAATTTTGGCAGTTTTCCAGGAGTTGGGGGCTTTGCCTGTATCTCCAATTTGATTAATCACTGAGCAAAGTGTAGGTAACAGTTCCTCACTGCAGCATTTATAAATTTTGATTGGAAGTGTATCATCACCGGCGGATTTCCCCGATGGGAGAGAGGAAATAGCCAATTGTAGTTCGGAAAGTGAAAAATGTCTTTCAAGTGGTTCCATTAAATCAGGTTCCCTATCCAATGTCCAATTTATGATTATATAACTTTGCATGTTTTCTTCTGTCGGGGTAGATTCTGGTGTGTAAAGGTTGCCATAATATGTTACAAATTGATGTAATATCTGTTCCGGTTGGTTATAGCTAACACCATCGGCCCCTTTAATGTTTTTAATCAAAGAATTGGCTTTATCTTCAGCAACTTTATAAGCAAGAATCTTACCAACTCTGTCACCGCTTTCATATTGCGACTGTTTGTATTTATGTAATTTCAAACTAACTTTCTCTCTTAAAAATGTTTTAGTTTTGGATCGGAGGGTATTCAATTTAAGTTCCAGTAGAGGTTTATTTTTTGAAATACGTCCCCCTAAGTTTTCTTGTCTCATAGCCTCAGCCAAATATACTTCCAATGACCGTATTCTAGAAGTCATTTCCAAAATCTCATTTTTTCGTTCTTTGTTTTGTCTTATAATGAACTGCTGTGCAAACCCTCTAATGCTTGCTTTGCATGCATCCCATACATAAATGAGGTGAGCTGATTCTAAGTTAAATTCCAAGAATTATTTGATATGTTTCTTCAATTGAGAAACAAATAAGGTGTATGTTACCAAATATCTTGGAAAAGAAAATAACCTAGCAGCCGGATTAGTAGATAGAATATTAAACCGTAATATGATGGGATTGTGGTCCGAGGTTATTTTTGGACAAATCTCCATTTTGCAACCCTCCAAAACGCGATCTGTCGTCCATGCCATGTCAATGCGGGAGCACATTTGGTGGGGAGCAGAGTAATATGTATATCCTGCAAGTTTTGGATATAGATACCTCCAAGCATCTTTTAAGTTATGAATGCTCGATATCTCTAAAATAGCTGCCCTAGTTTTACGCATACGTTGTGAAGGACTCATCTTGGTCGTATCCTTGGCATAGTTCATGACACAGTTGAAGTCACCCATCATTATTATGTCCCCTTCCCAATCCAAAAGTTCAATATTAAGACGATCAAAACCCCCCGCATCGTCAATGTTTGATCCGTACAAGGCACATAGTACATATTTTGAGTTCATTAAATTAAGTTGTACTAATGCCCATCTACCGGCGCTGTCTACAGCAGTTCTAAGTACCTCAACCTTAAAAGTTTTCTTCTTAAGAATAGCGACCCCTCTAATTGGTGCATTCAAGGCGGTGCAAGTAATTAGTTAAAATCCCCCTTGTTCCATCATTTTACGGTCCTGAAAACGAATATGGGTCTCATTTAAAAAGGCAAAATGAGGGTTATACATTTTCAACTCTTCGAAAACTAGTTGTCTTTTGATTCTATTGTTAAGACCGGAAACGTTCCATGCTAGGCAGTTTGTTTGATACATTTATTCGATTTTAAAGTCTGTAAACAGTACTCATTACGTTTATTCTTTAAATCATTATGCAAGTCTGTACATATGCTTGTGCTGTCTGTTTCTCCCTCATTTTCCCTTACCCTTCCCACCTCAACCTTTCCCCCTTGAGCTTCTCCCCCTGCTCTAGAGGTCCCACCCCAAGTACCTACCCAGAAGCCTCCCTCTATCTTCTACTGCCGCTGTAAGGGCAGTTAACCAGAGAGGTCTCCCCGAGACCTCCCCCTCTGTGTTAAACTCGTATATAAGATCCCGACCCGACCCAACCCAAATAATTAGCTTTTATAATTAGCAAAAAAAGAAAAAAGGGAGTTATTCATAACATACAAATTCTAGGTTTCTGTAGGGTTAACTACCTAGGTTTTGATATCCATTTTCGCCAAAAGTTGATCTGCTTCGGTAACAATATTAAGAAAGTAAGTATGCCCTGCATTTATAACTTTGAGACAGGCGGGTTCTTGGAGATATACTGTGGCCACCCTGGACTTGAAAGAGTCTATTAGTTTCCGAAGCCCCCATCTTTTGTCCATGGTAGCCTTACTGAGATCGGATTACGTTATCACAAGTCACTGGTGTATTCGGTCGAGCTTTAATTGAGATTGCCTGTCTTAGCAAATAGTTGCCAAAATAAGCGAGAATAGGTCGAAGGTATTTGCTCTCTCTATTTTTGGAAATGATCGGTAATCTATGTACCCGTTGAAGCTGGCAGTCCCAGTCCCAATCCCCAAGGTCCGGAAAAGCCTTTTGAAATAGTCGGACCAAATAGGCCCTTGCGTCAGAGCCTTCAGACCCTTCGGGGTTCCAAAAATTCTCAAATTCTGGCGCTGCTGTCGGTTTTCAAGATCCTCGACTTTATTCTTCTAGATCTCAATATCTTCCTTATGTTCTTCTGTTGAGGCCATGGTAGTGGCCAATGTTTCTTCGACACCAACTACCCTTTTCTGTAGCTCTTCAATATCTTTAGTGACTCCACTTAACTTACTGGTGACTTCCTGTAAACAATTATGTATCTTACAGTTGTCTTCCTTTAGTTGGCGGAAGTGTTGTTGAGACTCTTCATGGTGTACCATTAATGTTTTCATGATTAGGTCCAGAGAGGAAGAAGAAGTTTCAGTTGGAGTAGGAGAGAAAATGAAAGATGTAGCGGGTGTAGCCATTGTCGCTGATATATCCGGTAGTGCAATTGCCTCTTTACAAGGGGTAGTAGATGTAAAGTAATTGTCTCTCTGGCTAGGTGTGGCACACCCGTCTGATCCAACATAGAGCCTAGCAGGTGTGAGATCCGGTGAGACCACAGTAATAGAAGCAGAGTTGGATATTGGGCCCAAAGTTAGATCTGAACATGGTACACTCCCCTTACTAGGAAAGGTCTTAGAGGTATAGTCTTGTAAATTGTCAGCCTCTAGGGAGTGGTTTCCTGGTAAGGCAATAGACAGCTTTTGAGAACCCCCCCTTGACCTGCATCCACTTAAGTAAGGGGCTTTGATCTCTTATTATGTTCCCTCCTGTAGCTCCTGTAGCTGTTGATATTAGAGTTGTAAGCAGTGTTACAGTGTCTTTGGTCTTCCCTTTCTTAGCTCTAACTTTTCCTTTCCCCTTTCTCTTGACAGCAGAGGATTTCTCCCTTCTTGTTTGAACTCGGACGATCTCAGATCTATCTTCCCCTTCCTCTCCTCCTTCCACATATTCCTCGTACTCATCATTAGAGTTGTTTTCCTGTAATGAGTTAGCCTCAAAGGTAGCCTCAGTATTCACTATATCAATATCGGAACCTATCTCTTCCAGAGTTGTATTCGGTGGCGGCACCAGAGCTTGGGCTTGAGCTTGTGTTTGTACCTCTGATTCAACCCCCCTGTTCGGAGCCGCCTGCTCAATTATAGTGTTCGGCGTGGATCGCACGTCCGCGTCCACCCCTTTATTTGAATTGTTCTCCGCGGGTGAGTTAAAGTCTAACTCCCCCCTCGTTGTTACATCGTTATTTAGTTCTCCTTGCAAAGTAGTTTTATTAGTAGAGTTAGTGTTCTTCTTGTTTTTATGAACAGCCTTATCAGCAGAAAGGTCATCTTCTTTAGTTTTAATTTCGACAAAGTTACTTTCTCCTTTGCATACTGATTATTAGGGGGGAGATTAGGGGGGAGATTAAGCTGTGGCTTACCGGTTTGATCCTCAGCTTGGCTGAAGCGAGGCGTTCGGGCGACCACTGCAGGTGAGATAGGTCTGAGCAGCTGTACTTTCCCTTCATCCGCTCCTCTCCTCTGCTCTTCTGACCCTTCCTTCAAGGGAGTGCCTTTCAACAGAGCCTTATTATGCCTCGTATTTTTGGGAGCGATGGGAGCCATGAGAGCCATACGAATAGTCCTTCAAGCCCGTTTGATCCTATGTGTTGGCAGTAGATCAGCCCAAGCCTGTACCGCTAGATTAGTCAGTGCGAAATGCAGAATGCAGGTGCAAATGCAAATGGTGCAAGTTGGTGCTCCTCGTATTACAACACCACCAATAATCAATGAAAGCCCCGGTAGACCTGATATAGTTATTATTATTATTCTCGCCGAGTAGCCGAGTAGCTCTTTATTGTGGGGGCATTCAGCACTGTGTGAAAAGTTGTAGTAAACTTTATGGAAAAGAAAATGCCCAAGCCCGCACAAGGACCACACAGGAGCCGCAGCAGAAGTAATCCGAGCCGAACTGCTCTCCGCTCCTCGCTCTCGCCTCGCCTCACCTAGGTACCGCCCTCACTGCAGTCCGCCCAGTCGAGCCGAGCCCAGCTGAGCCCAGCAAAGCCGAGCTGAGCGGTGAGCACCAAACAAACAAGCGGTCCGGGTAAGTAAAGCGAAGGGTCTCCGTCTGGGTCTCTGTCTGTGGGTCTCCGTCTGTGGGTCTGCATCAGCCGTTAGCTGCAAGCTGTGAAACCCTTAGCAGTTAACTGCTCTCTTTCTCCTGTTCTATGTTAATCTGCGGTCGGGTTAACGGGTCGTTATCTTTCTCGTTCGCTCCTCACATCTCAAGGGAGATCTCGGTTTATTGACAGGTGAAAGTGGACAGACCTATGGCAAGAAAACACTATTTGGCTAATAGCAAAAAGTCTTTGAAAGCAGAACAAGTCCTCAGCCCACCATCAAATAGAAACTATTCTCTCAGTCTCACCAGAGTTAGACTGGTTGACCTCTAGTAAGAGGCTTGTATGACAGATGCCTGGGGCTAAAAAAGGACTTGACTGCAGTGAAGGTGAATATGAGAGTCGGAAGGAACAAAAGAGATATTGCACTGTACTGAAGCAGTGCACAGATCCGGAAATGTAATAAAATGAAATCGCTAGTGGTCCACAAACTCTCCATGGAAGTGCTGATGTAGATCCGGCTATGTCCCACTCATGTGAAGGGTAAAGTGAATGAAGGAATTTCAATGAAATGAGAAAAACAACTAAACAGAGAGCTTGGATGCAATACTACTATGGGGAGCTAGAATGATTATAGAAATAAAAATAATAACAGCTGCAAAATATTCACAACTGACCACATCACATGAAAGTTTGTGTCCCCACAAACTATCAAACTCTCGAACTGCTGAAACTGCATGAAACCTGGCTGTATACATTTCCAAATACATCATGATGTCACACTCAGCATCAAGGAATGGATTTATCTTTTGAGAAGGAAGTTTGAGCAAATGTTACCAACTACAGAAGGCCTTCAATGCTGAAAAGAAACTGTTACATGGGGGCTTGACTTATACTGGCCTGTGTGCCTTAGGAGCAGCGGGTCTTCGTCCATGCTGCTGCACAGGCACCCGCTACTGAAACTTGGATTAGACTCGTTACACGGGGGCTTGACTTATACTGGCCTGTGTGCCTTAGGAGCAGCGGGCCTTCGTCCATGCTGCTGCACAGGCACCCGCTACATAGACTTGGATTAGACTCGTTACACAGGGACTTGACTTATACTGGCCTGTGTGCCTTAGGAGCAGCGGGTCTTCGTCCATGCTGCTGCACAGGCACCCGCTACAGAGACTTGGGTTAGACTCGTTACACAGGGACTTCCCTTATACTGGCCTGTGTGCCTTAGGAGCAGCGGGTCTTCGTCCATGCTGGTGCACAGGCACCCACTACAGAGACTTGGGTTAGACTCGTTACACAGGGACTTCACTTATACTGGCCTGTGTGCCTTGGGAGCAGTGGGTCTTCGTCCATGCTGCTGCACAGGCACCCGCTACAGAGACTTGGGTTAGACTCGTTACACAGGGACTTGACTTATACTGGCCTGTGTGCCTTAGGAGCATTGGGTCCTCGTCCATACTGCTGCACAGGCACCCGCTATAGAGACTTGGGTTAGACTTGTTACACAGGGACTTGACTTATACTGGCCTGTGTGCCTTAGGAGCATTGGGTCCTCGTCCATACTGCTGCACAGGCACCCGCTACAGAGACTTGGGTTAGACTCGTTACACAGGGACTTGACTTATACTGGCCTGTGTGCCTTAGGAGCAGCGGGTCTTCGTCCATACTGCTGCACAGGCACCCGCTACAGAGACTTGGGATAGACTCGTTACAGAAGGTTGTAGGCAATAGAGTGATGCGCGGGTGCCACAGACTGGCTGCAGAGGTAGGCATGCTCCGGAAGGGCCTGCCCCGACTACTGCAATACACAGTCAAAGAGGGGTCTGGTTTGTACTATTGCATATCCACCCCACTCCAAAACTGGTCAGCGTGTAGTATTCAGACACCTGCTAAGACCTCCCTAGAGCTCAAGACTTAAAGAGTGTGTGGGTGGAGGAGGTTGCAGCCACGACTCACCTAATACTATCTGAATTAAGAGCATGGGTAAGAGGATGAGGGCGACTTTCAGCCTGCCAGGACTGTGCATCACCAGCAAAGGCAAGAGGTAAGGGTAAGTAAGGTCCCATCGTGGCCACATCCGGCTCCAGGACCTGTGAACAGATCCCATGAGACCTATCCTGCTCCTACACATGAACACAGCACTCATTATGCCCCTTTTAACACAGCAGCAAGTTCAGACCTGGCACAGTCAGCAGAGCTCTTCTTAACAAACCCGCAGCATAATGCACACATCCTGCATGCTTTGCAAAACACGAGGGTTTCAAGGTGATTTGGGACAAATGGAAGTGTCAATTTCGGCAAAAAGTAAAGAGACTGGGAGCGAACATGGACGTTTCTAAAAGGCCCATTAACTAGAATACTCAATAAAAATGGACACTCCAGAAGACCACCGCCCACAGCACAGGCTTCTCCATCCACTCAACTGCATGTCTAAAGTGACTCTGACTTTAGATCGTGACATGATCCTGGATTAATGCCTGACGTCACTGCAGCCAGCGAGTGGACATTTCCTAGTGGGAATCTGCATCACTCCAGTTTTTTGCTCACGTCTCGTTTATGGAACCCCGGATATAAGGCTCTGTGGTGTGGAGAGGAGCTCGGGAGAAATGTTTCTTCTATTTCACTTAAGAACAGATGCTCCCAGCCTCCAACCCCCACCTCTTTTCTGCCCACAACAGAATAGTCAAAGTTTTTGCTATTATTTCACTAATTATCCACAACAGAATAGTCAAAGTTTTTGCTATTATTTCACTAATTATTGTTTAGAACTTGAGAAAGTGAAATGAGAGCTCAAATGATCTACTTCAGATGGTAAGCATCCCCACAAAGCCTGAGAAGAGGGCGGATGCGCACAGCCAAAAGATTCCATATGGGGGGGGGGGGGGGAAGAGACAAACTAATGGAAACTAGTGCAACACATAGAGTTTTGGTCAGCTTCCAAAATGCAGCTTTGTTTTAAATATTCAATCCATATGTTTGAGAAGGAAACACTACGTGGCAGCACTGGCATGTGTGTGATGCTGCAGAAAGGCAATCCTTCCGAAGCACTTAACCACCAGGATTTTGGACCCTTTCCCTTTCCTTAAGGTTTACCAGGTGCCCCGCCTTGCCTATTGCTGTCCGATCATGTTCAGATTCCTTAAAATAAATGTTTTGAGCCTACTCGGGGGCTAACCTTTCAACCACCTATGAGAAATAACTGCAGTTGCATCTCAAAAAAGAGCTCCAATGAAATGGGGACTTGGAAGGGGGTGGGAGGGGCAGCAAGCGTCTGATATACTTACCATTTTTGTGAGGTCTTAATATGGGAGATGCTCGGGGCTAAAAATCGCAACCTGTCTGTTAAGATCATGAATAAATGAATAACTACATAGCTGATTTTCCAGACTGAAAATACTCACTGGTGTAAAAAAATTGAAACCTGCACTACGGAAATGTAACCGGTTTCACACTGCGTGGCAGGGGCAGGTGGACACATTGGGCCGGTTTTTGTAATGCATAATATAGCTAACAGGTTCTAGACTCTGCTACAGCCATTGCTCAGTTTTAAAAAATGCAAGTGTCTAAAAAAAAAAAAAGATACTTTTGGTATCCTAATAGTCTTTTTTTTACCTGAATAGTGAATCACATTGCGATAGTTTAAAGTAGGGGATGGCGAATAATTTCGCTCCGGAACGCGGAGTTCCAGCAAAACTCCGCAAACCACCATGCTGATTGTGCGAGACTCATAAATGTTAAGCTGGCAAGAACGAACGAGAATTTGTGCCCCAGCGCAATTTTTAGGTCTCGCCTGTCGATGCGCATGCGCATCGAGCTTGCGAGCCTATTGCGGCTTAAACAACCTTTAACTAAGAAGCAAGGAATCGTGGCGATTCCTTGCAGTGCCCGTGACTTAAGCTCAATGCGCATGTGCATTGAGCTTAAAAGCGCGTGCACATCAGTTCCCTCAGCCACAATCGCCGTCTGTTCCCTCAGCCGCATTCCTCCCGACACCTTTTGAAGTGAAGCTTAGCTTCACTTCAAAGGCCCCGGCTTCTTCACACCCACATGCCGCTCTCCCCGCTCCGCCCCCTCCCCTGCCCGCCGTGTGCATTTCTCCTCCACCCCCTCCCCACAGCAATGCCCTCCGTCTTGTTTGTTAATTTCCTCCAACTGCCCATCTCCTTTCAATACGTTTCCATTTAATCGCCTACCTCTCTATGTCCCTCATCCTCATCTCAACTCATCTATCACTCCAGCTATCTCCTCTTACACGTTATACGAATATCTCTCTCTTCACCTCCGTCCCACGATCTCTCATCTCTCTTCCTTTCACCCTCTAATCACGATCGTCTATTCTGTTGCTCTCCCCTCGCTAGCCCTCTCCCCCACCTATTAATCTTTTCTGTTTTCTATGCATTTTCACCCTCTTACGTCTTCCTTTTCTCCCTCGTGCTTCCTTCATCTTTCCTTCTCTAACCATTTTCCTCGTCCGCCTCCCGCCATCTCTATACACCTCTCCCCTTCTGTGACCGTCACTCTCCTTCCCTGCATCTCCGTCGCTCTAAGCACCCCTATATCTCAGCCCTCTTACCCCCGTCGCACCTATTTAATCTCTAACTTCTGTCATGTCTCCCCAGTACCCATCTACTCCTGTTGGGTCACCTCGTGCTCTTCTCCTCTGTCCCACATGTCCTTTCATTTTCCCTCTCGCAATCCCATTTTACAGCTGCTCTTCTGATGTGTTCTCTCCATTGCTGCATGTTTCCTCTTTCTACTTTTTCCTATTGTCTGTTTCCCTACCCTCGCTCTCCCCAGCCCCCGCCTCCATTTGTCTCCGCTCACTCTCTATCCATTTCTCTGCACGTTTCCATCTCCCGGTTAAATAATATTTTATTGGCAAGACAAATCAGCTAGACATTCACGGAAGAGAACAGGACGAGCTGCCAGCCCTCCAGCCCTCGACCCTGTTCAATATGCCCTGTTCAGTGACGAGGGAAGGCACATGCTGAGGTGCCATTTCTGACAGGGTGGAAATAAGCCGTTCTGCAGGCCTGTGCGCGTTTCCCTCAGGGGAAAGAGTCCGAGTTTTTGTGCCGCGCTATGTTGCCGTTTGTGGGAGACGTTCGCTTGCTGTGGAGCACGATGCCATGGTGTAAATCTACATGATGTCACCCCGTCCTTCCGAATCCCCCCCCCCTCACCAGTTTCTCACAACTCAGGGATAGTCGTAGAAATTGAGTTCAAGGGGTACCCCAGCCTGTCCCAGCCTCCCCCTGCAGGAGCCTGCGCTACGCCCCAGGCTCCATACGATTTTTTTGCTACTCGCAATCACTCACCCTCACCCTCACTCACCCTCACTCACCCTCACCCTCACCCTCACTCACCCTCAACGCCTCACCCTCACTCACTCTCAACCCCTCACCCTCACTCACCCTCAACACCTCACCCTCACCCTCACTCACCCTCAACCGTTCACCCTCAACCCCTCACTCACCCTCACTCTCACTCACCCTCACTTACCCTCAACCCCTCTGCCTCACCCTCACTCACCCTCACTTACCCTCAACCCCTCAGCCTCACTCACCCTCACCCTCACTCACCCTCACCCTCACTCACCCTCAACCCCTCACACTCACTCACCCTCACTCACCCTCAACTCCTCACCCTCACTCACCCTCAACACCTCACCCTCACTCACCCTCACCCTCACTCACCCTCACTCACCCTCACTCACCCCCACCCTCACTCACACTCACTCACCCTCACCCTCACCCACACTCACCCTCACTCACCCTCAACACCTCACCCTCACTCACCCTCAACCCCTCACCCTCAATCAGCCTCAACCCCTTACCCTCAATCACCCTCACCCTCACTCAGCCTCAACCCCTCACCCTCACTCACCCTCACCCTCACTCACCCTCAACTCCTCACCCTCACTCACCCTCAACACCTCACCCTCACCCTCACTCACCCTCAACACCTCACCCTCACTCACCCTCACCCTCACTCACCCTCACTCACCCCCACCCTCACTCACACTCACTCACCCTCACTCACCCTCACCCTCACTCGCCCTCACCCACACTCACCCTCAACACCTCACCCTCACTCACCCTCAACCCCTCACCCTCAATCAGCCTCAACCCCTTACCCTCAATCACCCTCACCCTCACTCAGCCTCAACCCCTCACCCTCACTCACCCTCAACCCCTCATCCTCACTCACCCTCAACCCCTCACCCTCACTCACCCTCAACCCCTCACCCTCACTCACCCTCACTCAGCCTCACCCTCACTCACCCTCACTCACCCTCACTCACCCTCACCCACACTCACCCTCACCCTCACTCACCCTCACTCACCCTCAACCGTTCACCCTCAACCCCTCACTCACCCTCACTCACCCTCACTCACACTCACCCTCACCCTCACTCACCCTCACCCTCACCCTCACTCACCCTCAACCGTTCACCCTCAACCCCTCACTCACCCTCACTCTCACTCACCCTCATTTACCCTCAACCCCTCAGCCTCACCTTCACTCACCCTCACTTACCCTCAACCCCTCAGCCTCACCCTCACTCACCCTCACCCTCACCCTCCCTCAACCCCTCACCCTCACTCATCCTCACCCTCACCCTCACTCACCCACAACCCCTCACACTCACTCACCCTCACTCACCCTCAACTCCTCACCCTCACTCACCCTCAACACCTCAGCCTCACCCTCAACGCCTCACCCTCAACACCTCACCCTCACTCACCCTCACCCTCACTCACCCTCAACCCCTCACCCTGAACACCTCACCCTCATCCCCTCACCCTCACTCACCCTCACAACACATATTGTGTTACAATAGGTGTCACATTTGCGGAAGATAAAACTATCTAGAGATGTAGCATAACGACCAGAGCTGCCATATAAGTCACGTAAATACTAAACATGTTGCATTCCAAATGCTATAGGTGTCACATTTGCAAAAGTTATAACTATTGGCATTGTAAATGACAAAGCCATCAATATAGCAATTTTAACATCGCAAAAAAAAAATTTTTATGTCATTTACAAGACCAATAACTACAACTTTTCTAATGCGATACTTATTGCATTCCAACACCACTCATCCACGCAACGCCACTCACACACGCAACGCCACTCACACACGCAACGCCACTCACACACGCAACGCCACTCACACACGCAACGCCACTCACACACGCAACGCCACTCACACACGCCACTCATCCACGCAACGCCACTCATCCACGCAACGCTACTCATCCACCCAACGCTACTCATCCACCCAACGCTACTCATCCACCCAACGCTACTCATCCACCCAACGCCACTCATCCACCCAACGCCACTCTTTCATTTGCAAAAAGAAAAATGTCTAACTATTCTATTGCGAGACCTATTGCATTTCCAATGCTTGTTTACCGTTGAATTCCTCCTGGCAACATTTCTCAAAGCAGGTACTTGCAGCAGGTTGCGACCGTTCGCATTGAGAAAGCGGTCGCTCGAGTAGAAAATCTACTTGAGCGGCAGAAAGAAGCAGTGCCATCTGGTGCACTGCATGGTGTTGTCCATGCTGATTAGACAGCGCGGAACAAACTCCCAGAACTAAAAATCAACACCAGCAGCGTGTCATGCCGAATCCCGTCCACTCGCGGAACTCTGCAGAATCTCGCAGAGTTTTTATGCAACTCCGCAGAATTCCATGGAGTGAAATTCTGTGAGTCCCACCCACTCTTAGTTTAAAGGACTGCAGCCGTTGTTGTATCCACTGGCTACTTGGCACAGTTTTGAGTTCATAACCTCTTTTCGGTGTGGAGGTGAATGGTCTGTGTTTCATAGATCGGAGAATGGACTGGTCCACTCTGTGACTTCTGCACAAAATGGTGATTTCCTTTGGGTTAAGCTTTTGCTGTCCAGGACATCCAGGTCTTCACATAAACTCTACCAGTTATCCCACCTGGGTAGTAAGCAAACCATCCCCTTCTCCAAGTGTGTGTAATGCTCGAAAATCCCCGTTTCCAATGTTGTGACCATTTCCTTCAGTAACACAAGCGAACTTCCAGAAGGAATAAACATCACACCACAACTCATAAAAACATTTCAGCCTGTGGACTCAGAAGCTTATAAAATATGGCCAGTGGCAGAGTACTTCTTCAGGGATGGAGTCCATCAACATTCAAACGCAGCATTTAAAGAAGTTGCCAAAAAGATAAACTTTAGACTCCCATTTTGCTGAAATCGAAATCATACTGATAGAGCAAGATTCCGCATCGCGACTTGCTCGATTCATGAACCTCGATTTGTCATAACCTCATAACAAACGTACGTTATTATTAATATCTTTATTTTGGATATGCGTGAAAGGTAGCGAAGCTTGCCTATGTGTTCTACTAAAATAAGTAGCCCCTGTGTCTAAGATGGCCGCTGCTTGCCTTTTCGTTTCTGCGCATGCGTAAGGCACAGTCACGTGTAGAGACGCAGTCACGTTTTGAGAGGGAAAAGGGTGCGCATGCGTAATAGCTATAAGATGGCTGTGCATCTGATAACATGCTGAAGCTTTGTGCTGCTGCTCCTGTGATGTTATTCGTTGCACTTATTCACTAATGCATAGTATATTTTTATAATGAGGAAACTAAAGTACGAACTTATAACATGTAATACCTTCATTTATTTTTATGTGCTAATTTGTTTTCGCTTACTTTTCATGTATCACGGGAAATGGGGGTCCGAATGGGTCGTGAGCCATTTTGAAGGTCCTTTCTGCACATGCTCCAGATGCAAGGCCAGAGTCAACCATGGACCGTGGAACACAGCCAGCTGGCAGCCACAGTCAAGAGGCTCCTTGAGAGCGCTACCTCTGACCCAGGAGGATGGAGCCAGTGTTCCTAGACTGATACAATTGTAGTCATTTGAATTGTATTCTGTGCGACTTTCTCATGGGAACCCCAAATCTTGCTAGGCGGCACCTTAGAATGCTAAATAGGCCTTAGGATAGTCTGTTCTGATTGGTGTGTTAACCAAATCCTACCTTAGGACCAATCGAAATTGGGGATTCTGACACTTTGCAACATTTGGGGGGTGGTACCCTGTCTCAAAACAGTATATCTACCCTGGGTTCACCTAGGGAAATTGTCCGACTTGTCCGAATAGCTGACCTGTCACTGACCCAACGCACTCAATAGTTGACTGAAGATACAGAGCGCTGCGGAGCACTCTGTCCGAAATTGACCATAGACTAAGGTTTTACTAAACCTTAAAGTGCAGGCGGAGCACTTTGCTGGGAGTTCGCTGACCCAATCGGGCTTCTGATCGATAGCTGCAGAGAGGGTGGAGCGCAGGCGTTGCTTCCGAACTGCGGGTGCGGGTCGTGTCCTGGTGGTCCTGTCCTGATCCTAATCTGAGGGTTTCCTGTCCTGTCCTGGGTGTCCATTCTGCACCTGCTGTCCATTGAGGGGTATCCTTCCTTGAGGGTTTCCTGTCCTCAACTGACCCGTGGCCAGGGTTGGTTTTCACACCAGTCTAGGTAAATATCGCTCTGAATCTCTTGAAATCGCACCTTTCTATTTTTCTGTCTTTGCTTCAATAAAGACATATCTTTGCATATGATAAGTTTTCCATGCTTTCCGCAACCATTGCATTTCATAAAAGTCACTTGCATTTAATTTTCATAGCGTGTTCCTATGTTACCGTATCTTTTAGAAATCATTTTCGCCATTGCAGTTTGCAACTTCCTGATATGGTCTCAAATTTTCTCTCATAAATATCACTAAAGAAACTCTGAATTTAGCCCAGTAGCTCTCTTAGTTTGTTTCCTGTCACATTAGCCTTTTAAACATAAATAATTGCCCTTATAGTTCTTCTATGCAGCTATGTACTCTTTGAAAATTTGATTTTAGATGGTCTCCTTGTAGTGGAGTGTATGTTCTAAAGAATTTAACTTGAGATAAAATCTTTAAAACTTTCAGTTGTCCGTGGTCATTTCATGAAATAAATCCCAGGTTCACATGTTGGGTTTGTATTTTACTGCCTTTCCTTTTACAGCTAGCTCCCTGATCCATTGTGGTCATAGGTACCCGTAACAGTGGATGGTAAGTCGGGTACACTAGAAAATAGAAAAGGAACTCACAATTATTGGTAGAAGATTGCGACGTCATCCGATCAATGTATATGGTGACTTGAAATATATGGGCCCGAAGCCGGAAGTGGCGAAATTATTGGTCGGGTGACCCGCGATCTCTAGCAATACCACTGGCTGTACATCAACATTCTAGTCAAATTCTAGACTCCGTCTCCAAGGCAAACATGGATCTCTGAAAGGCCTTGAAAACACACAGCAGCATGGTAATACACAGCTCATATACCAAAGACGCGCCTCAGATACCCTGCATGTGCTATTACTCATTCAGTGGCAAATGCTTTTAAAGCACACAACGCGTCTCTGGAATGCACTTGATCATCACGCCTAGAACAGCAAGACTATTTTTGTTTTGAAACCATCTTTTCTAAAACCCATTCAACAAGCAGTGCCATGAGGCGATTCAGTCATCAAACCCTCTCTATTCCATCCATCCATCATGTCTGGGGCAGGGCGGGCTTCTCGACATTCTCATCAGGTGGCCTCACTTGACCAGCAGGACGACCTGCCAGGGGGTGAATGTACTCTGGGATAGTCAGAGATGCTGGCAGAGACGTTTTAAGGCATGAGCAATGAGGCTCTAGCCCACGGCCACCACCCTTCTAGGGGCCCCATCATTAGGCTTTCAGGACAGTCCCAGACAGTGGCACAGCGCAAAAATGATGGGGGCACTTTCACAATATGAAAAGGGACTCCCTGGTGTCCAATATCTCATAAATATATGACGACTTTGCAATGACTGCCCCCCCCCCCCCCCCGAATGACTAGGGTCCCTTTAAATAATTGGGGGCCTACAATGAGGTGTGACAATGATGATCAGACCATAGTTGCTTAGGGTGCACGAATAAGCTGAAAATGGATAATAAATTCAGAGTGGTTACATTGTCTCATCACTGGATGCCAATGAATTACTGAGCGGATAGAAAGCTTGGCTTGGACACAAGTCCTCAAGGGGGAGGGGGGTGCATCCTGCCACCATTTATAATCTTAATTAATAGGCACGTTTTCTACAAATGGAACGTGGCTCCGGGCACTAATCCAGGAAGTCATTCTGATCCATTGAAAAATACTAAATAGCAGAAAGAAGTGCGCGGAGTGTTTTGGTTAACATCGACCGAATAAGGAACCAATAGCGATGCAGAGAATGGGCTAATGAGCATTAGAACGCAGTATTCGCCCCCATGTAAGGCGCTATGAATGCAGCCCACGTATGTCTACTATGCAGGGTCCTCGCCAGTAAAAACTCGATGATCCCCACATAAACCCTGTCTTTTATTTAAAAAAAAAAGAGTTTTATTGGATTTTTACGTCATCATACATGGTGTACAGCAATCCGGTACAATTTTCAGTGTATTACATGTGGTATCAACATTTCAACAGGTCCCACATAATCCCTGTCAATGCACCTTTACAGGTCCTGCAGCGCCCCCTCCCGCTTAAATAATGGGGTCCACAAAGAGCTTTCGCAATCTACCTTCACCCTGGCCCCAGGCGCCGCAGCTCGCATAATACTGACAACTGCGCATGCGCCTGCGTCCTGGCTTGACGCTCTCTCTAGATCTGCAGTGAGCCCCCCCACAGAGGTCTGAAAGTGTACCCTAAAACACCCTCTTATTTCAGCACCGGTGCCCACGCGCCGCTCTGCTAGTCAGCCCTGAACTGTAGCCGCCTTGGGTATTCCAACTCTGCCCTCGGGTCTGTGAACAGCAGCTCGGCTCTGACTCACAGAAAACGCCTCTCTTTGCTTTTCTGGAGACAGGGAGCCACGCGTGACCAATGTACAAATGGAGTCGAGGAGGAGCAGTGAGCCAGGGCACATTAACCACCCCCTGGTAGGGACGGTTATGAGGGACGCAACCATGAAAATACCGCATTTAAACACTATGGCCATACACAGTTTAACGCACAGTACCAGTGAACTCTCTAACCTGCATAGACAGCTAACTGGTGCTGTATCCTACAGCCTGTATGCACCGTACCAACATGCACATTTACTGGTGCAGACGCACACATGTATTCACCATACCACACACTGGGTTTCCTAAAGGCAGAGGGGCTGTACAGGGTAGGAGCAAAGATAAAGTCAACAAATAATTGAAAACGCAGCTGGTCTCGTGGAGCAGAGGTGGACGGTTAATGCACCCTGATGTAATGTTCTTTAAAGCTGTGCGTCATGGGCTTTTCCCTAGATTGGATAAAGGTGGGGCAGTCCTGATGGATGCACAGATGTAGTAAATCCTGGGTACATAGATGGAGAATGCTTTTAATATAAATATATATGTTATTTATTTTTTTACACTTTTTGGGCCAAATGTATCAAGGAACCCATGTATGTACAAATTTGCATTTTTTGTGTGAATTCTTCCTTAATTGCGATTAGCAAATTGCGAATCACAATTAAGGAATACTTTCCCATTCATTTCTATGGACCAGGAGGCCCATAGGAATGAATGGGAAGTTATTCTCAATTTGTGATTCACAATTTGCTAATCGCAAATTGAGAATAATTTCAAGGGTGCAGGGGTGTCCAAAGGACACCCTGTTGCACCCCTGAAATATGCATGGGTGCACATGTGGCGCACATACATGCCCTAAGAGCATGTATGTGCGTCACATGGCACTTTGAAAAATGCAGAAATGTGCATTTTTCAAGGAATTCGCAATTTACCACCAACTAGAAGTTGGTGGTAATTTGCGATTCCCTTAAGGACATTTTGCACATTTTTTTTGCTTCATACATTGCATTTAAGGAATCGCAAAATTTGCGATTCCTTAAATGCAATTGCAAAATAAGGAATCGCAAATTTTGCGATTCCTTGTTTTGCACCAGATTTTGCTTTATACATACCATTTAGGAAATTCGCATTTGCAAAGGCCGAAATTCTGCGAATTAAAAGAGAGTCTGCAGCACTGATTGTACCTCCTACTTAAGTAGCCCTCCAAAACGTGAGTCTGGCCTGCCACCTCAGACCCTGTGTGTGCCATTTTAAAATGCCATGTCAACCTGGCAAAATAAACGTTTTGCCAGGCCCAATTCCTCCTTTTTAGGTCTCGCCTAGACGTAAGCAAAGCGAAGCTTTGCTGTCTGGCGAGACAACTTATGTAGTTACTTTTCGGGGAATGTGGACAGCAGAGTTCCACGCGCTTTCCCTTGCCGAGATTGAACCTCGGGAGCGCGCACGTCGCCGTGCCTCATAAAGCCTCACTCACGCATGCGCACATACACAGCCATACACACACTGCATACACACACGGACCCCCCCTTAAACAGACACGCGCGCACACAGACAGACAGACAGACACACGCACGCACGCACGCACGCACGCACACACACACACACTCAGACACACACCTCTCCTCTCCCTCAACACACTCACCTGTTCTGGCGGTGCTCGGCGGCGGTTCTGGCTCTCGGGCGGCGGTAGCGCTTTGCGGGGCTCTCTCACCACATGAGAGCCCTGCCTTCCCCATGCGCCCGGCCGCTCTTCACCCGGTCCCCCATCTCGGGACCGGGACTCGATCAGGAGCCCTCGGGGCTCCTCGGACAGTGGCTTCCCTCTCGCGCCGCGATGGGGGCGGGACTTCGGGTTGGGGCCGCGCTGCGATTGGCCGGCTGCCCAACCGCTTCCGGGTCGTCGCAGGCAGCGCAGCGGCCCGGCGGGGACTCTACAAACTCCTGGGCTGCGGCGGTGAGTTGAAGGCACACGAGGGGTGGGCCCCTCTCTGATTTAAGTATACCGTGAGGAAGGCACTCGCACACACACACTCACACAAACAAACACACCCAGCGACACATATCAAGGCTCTAATAACGGGTATCTAAATATCTCCGCCATTATGATGTGAAGGCGACATTTCTCAAAAGAAGCGTGCTCGGTTTTTTCTTCTCTTATTTGGGCACTGCGCCTAATTAAAATGAGGCCACACGCTGCACAAACAGTGTTTCTGAACTGTGCCTCACTAAATACTGAACAGCATAATCACTGCTTAGCATCCACAAATTAATGACTAGCGATTTTTAAACAGCTGACAAATGTGAAAAAATGTAGACTTCTGAATACAAAATAGGTTGACATTTTGTTACGAACAAATGTTGGTATTGCGGCCGCAGTTTGTCAGAGGGATATCTTGCGATTACAGAACTGTTCGGCACGCAGTTTTTATGAGCTATTGCAAATGTTTAAAACAGTGTACAGCTATGTAAACGTTGCTTGATCTATGTGTGGCTAGATTAGCGTAATATTTACATTTATTTATTTATTTTATTCAAAGTTTTATATAGCGCGAACAAGATCTTTACAGATATCAGAGCGCTTCACAATGACAGGGTAGGGGCATTAGGAATGAACAGAGGTAGTGGGAGCAATGTAGTAGTCACTAACATGAAAGGATAATAATAACATACATAAAACATATCAATATACAGTCAGGTAAACAAGTAATATGAGACGGCACAATTCATTGATCCCACTACAGAGGTGTTCAGGTACACCTTGGGTGTGTGGAAGGCTTATACCAGTGTTTTAGTATAGTCATCAAGTAGAGGTATAGTGCCAAAGCACAAGGTGAGCATTGACACAAGGCAATGCAGAGTCTCTGGTCCAGCACCTATAAGGTTCAGGAGATCTTGGCCAGAAGGATGGTTTTCACCTCTTTCTTGAAGAGTGCAGTGGAGGAGATACGCCTTGTTTCAGGAGGGAGCGCATTCCAGATCCTGGGTGCCATTCCTGAGAAGGAGCGCTTGTAGGTTTTCTCTTTCCGGAATCTACGGGGTTTCAGGAGTAGATTTTTTGAGCTTCTATTGGATCTCGAACCTCCTGATATAGACAACTTTTGAGCGAGGTTGTTGGGTGCATTGTGGTGCACGGCCGCGTGAGTCATAACTGCAATTTTTAGTTGTATTCTGGCTTCAAAAGGCAGCCATTTTAGGGACTTTAAGTCTGGGGAAATATGCAAATGTTTTCTTGAGCCAGTAATGAGTCTTGCGGCAGCGTTCAGGGAGGCTCTTAAGGGTGCTGTTGTGGATAGCGGGAGTCCGCTGAGGGCCACAATTCCGTAGTCTATTCGAGGGATGACTAACGCTTGTACAGCAGTTTGGAAGTCTTCAGCAGGGAGGAAGGGTTTGATTTTCCTCAGTGTGTTGATTTGGAAATTAGCTGCTTTTGTGGCTTTGCTGACGTGCTGCTGCATGTTGAGCTTGGCGTCCAGTGTGATGCCCAGGGATTTCGCTGAGTCCACGATGGTGGGTTGGACATTGAGTGCTGTTAGGTTGTTGAGCCATGTTTGGGTGGTGGAAATTTTCGCCGGGGGTGAGATGAGAAGGAACTCAGTTTTCAGAGCATTTAGTTTGAGGTGATTATCGGCTAGCCAAGATTGAGTGTTAATAAGCGTGGAATTCAGATGTTTGATATCTTCCGGGGATTGAAGCTTTAGGTACAGTTGTGTGTCGTCGGCGTACATATGGAATTGGACATTAGAAGCTTGGAGCAAGGTGGCGAGCGGTTCCATGACGAGGTTGAACAATGTGGGGGAGAGGGAGGATCCTTGTGGAACACCTAGATCTGCAGGCACAGGTGAAGATAGCACATTGTCGATCTTGAACTTCTGAGACCGGTTGTGAAGGAAGGACGAAAACCATTTGAGAACCGTTCCCGATAGACCCATTCTAGTGCTTAGCAGCTCCAGCAAGTTCTCATGTTTGACCGTGTCAAATGCTGACGAGAGGTCAAGAAGGATGAGGAGGCAGGACTCATTGCGATCAAGAATTTGGAGGGCGTCATCAATTATGTGTGTCATAGCTGTTTCCGTGCTATGTTTCGCTCGGAAGCCTGATTGATGAGAGTTGAGGAGGTCAAATTGGTCAATGTGTTTAGTTAGTTGTAGTTGGACACATTTTTCCAGCAGTTTGGCCAGGATGGGGATATTGGTGATGGGCCGGTAATTGTTTAGGTCAGACGGATCAGCTGTAGGTTTCTTGAGTATAGGCGTGACTTGCCCCACCTTGAGGGCGTCTGGAATGAGGCCTTGTTGCAGGGAGCAGTTGATTATTTTGGTCCAGAGAGGGAGGAGCAAGGGGATGAAGTCTTTTACAGCATTAGCAGGTAGAGGGTCTGTGAGGTGATTAGAGGGCTTCAAGGTGCAGAGCAGTTTGTGTATTGTTTCTTCCGAGTAGGTATCGAAGTACAGCCAAGATGCCATGTTTTTAGGTTGAGTGTTAGCCATTCTGGTGTGGTTGGGGAATCGGCTTACATCCATGATGAGGTCATTTCTTATGTTGTCAGTCTTTAGCTTAAAGAAAGCAGAGAAGTCTTCACAGTGTGGGGTGTCGCTTGTTGTGCTATTTGATTGTAAGGGTTGTGCCTTTGTTTGGGTCTTGATTAGTTCGAACAGTTTTCTTGGCCTGTTTTTTGCTTGGTCCAACTGGCGGCTGAAGAAGTCCAACTTTGTGCGCTTTATTTTCCTGAAGTAGGCATTTCTCTTGTTTTTAAGCCTTTTGAGGTGCAATGCTGAAGGGTCCGCTCTCCAGGTGCACTCTGCCATTCGCATCGAACGCCTGTCGTCATTGAGTCTGTCGTCATACCAGGGGTTAGAAGTTTTGGTGGAGACTCTCTTCAGTTGCAGTGGGGCGACTTCATTGACTAATGTATTCATAGATTCAAGGTAGTGGTCAGTCAGTGATTGAACATCCGAGGCACCTGAAGGGGGAAGGAGGAGATTGCCGATGTGGGGAGGCAGGGTAGAGGGGTTGAGATTCTTCATGTCCCTTTTCCATGTTTTGGCTTTGATTGGTTGAGCCGGGTTAGGTTTAACTTTTTCATTGATAAAGAAGGTGATAATGTGGTGATCTGACCAGTCGCAGGGTAGAATCGTCTCCAGTTGTGTAGAATTCTCTTTGGCAATGATGAGATCAAGTATCGAGCCTTTGTCGTGTGTTGGTCTATCGCATATTTGGGTATTACATATTACATGCGAGCTGCAATGAAGGATGATATGTGGGGATGAGCTGAAGTTACGTATTTGTCAATGGTTTATTTATTCCAGAGTCTCAGAAAGTCAAATGCACTTTCATGAAAATAATGTCTCCTCTTTTGTTGTTTCAAAGCGCCTAGGCCTCAAATGTGGACTGAAAAGCTGTAGTTAAATACCAAAGCAAGGACCTTTATAGGTTCGAGAAGGTACTGGATCCTATCTCTCCTGTTTTAGCTAGGAAGTTGTTTCTCCAATGGAGATACGGCACGCTGCCCTTTCGGTCCTTCACAAGCACTTGGTCACCTTGCTCCATCACAAAGCAGTGTCCGGCCTGTGATGCCACAGAGGAAACCGATCTACATGTGGTTTTCTTCTGCCCTGCTTACAAGGCAGCTAGAAAATATTGGCTCCTCCCATTGATAAGGAACATGGGCTGCAGGGAATATGCACCAATGTACAGGATTTTAAAATCTGATGTCTCTGCCCCAATAGTTTTTGCATTAACAAAATTTCTTATTAAGGTTTGGTATACACGTAACCGCATTTTAAAAACGTTGGGTCTCTCTTAAAAAATGTTAAGATGTACAGTTCAAGTATTTTGTATACATATTCCAATGGTACTATCTTTTATGAATCGATGTATTGTGATGTATTTGTGTATTGTTACCTTTTATGGCCAATGGCCGAAATAAAGATTGGATATGGTAAAAATACCAATACAGTACAATACAATGTTTGGTGTGTCTGAATGAGATTTAAACCCCTTATGTTATCGCATTAAGGTACGACTAAGTGCATTAACGTGTCAAAAGTAATTGTGCGAGCTTTCTATTTGTTTAGTTTTGGACATGCTCAAGATTTGTTACTCAGGCTTACCTAACATAAGAATAAAAGGAGCCACTTGTGAGTCTGTTGTGGCCAGCGAACCCTCCTCAGCTGTTGTTCCAAGCTGTTGACTAAACCTATCGTGGCTTCAATTAAAAGTGGGTTTCAAGGGCTTATTCAGGCTCTCTATATCCAATGAGCAAATATGTGCACAAAGTGCCACGCATAAACAAGGCCTATGCCCCCCACACGGTTCAAAATACCCCATTTTCTGACTCAGTTTCTGCACACCTACACTGCCCTCTACCTAAAGAAAAAAACATCCAGGCAGCTTACCGTGTGACCCCAAGGCCCAGCCCAAAAGACGCAGTGAACAACATGGGTGAAAGGAGCCCCGGCTTATCTTGGGCCACACCAATGCTGGACAGAGGCTTGTGGTCGCAAAGTGCGTGTGAGTTTTTTAAATGCTGTACTCAGTGATTTGTAGTCCTTAACAATTGCACTGCTGAATGTGGACTCTCCTATTGGCTATCGTGATTGGAACTGAACGTTTTCTGTCCAACCCATACAGCCCAGTTTTCAGTTCCTTGTACTTTGCCTGTTATAACGCTCGTAAAAGTGCTCTCGGGTCATTTGTTGTGCTACCAATCTCACTGCTGCATGCTGTTGTCTCTCCCGCTTGTGCCTATTAATGTGCATCTTCCATCCAGTCCATGCAGATGCCATGCCGGTCTATTGTCCATAGCCTTTTGTTTGGTCTTAGCTTCTTTAAAGTATTGCACTCGGGTCACGGGTGGTGTACTATGCTTACTAGTCTTATCTGCATGTTGTAGTCTTCCACGTAGGTATAGAGTGCTACGGGTGCTATCCCCTCTCCTTCTCAAAATACCAATTAGAAGCTCTTCCAGAACTGGATCCCGCGATTCACTTAAATACCTTTTCGTATGCCTAGATGCGCTACCTGATCGCCTAATCATGGCCGTTTTAGTCTCGCGCATTGCAGCGGACATTCTAAATGGTCGCTACAAATTTGAGCGCGGCGATCGCTTCTGAGCCCCTCTCTTTGACATGCTCACCCATTAGGCCACAAGCATGCCAGTTTGATTAGCGAAGGCACGTCGCCATGTTCACTGCCGCAACTGGATAATCGGTGCAGCATGAATCCATGAACAACTCACACCACTAGCATGCTCACAAAAGTTGCGAGCATTCACAGTTTTTTTTTTTTTTTTTTTTAAACCTTTATTAGCAAAAATATAAGACAGGTGTACGCCTACACCCCACTGGGCCGGCTAGCACAATATCGCAAATCAACGTAAAATTACACAGCTCATCAGCCGACAACCAGGGGTCCGGCAGCCATGGTGCACGATATCAGTCAATTCCTGAACGACAGGATATGGAAAGGTTTCATTTTTAAAACAACCAAACAAGAAATAACGAAGGCTATGCCCTAGTTGCGTTGTCTGTTCCATATAATGCGGGGAGAGACAGTCCAAAGACATTATGAAAAGACAGGAGAGCCCTCAGGAGAACAAAAAAGGGGGGGAGGGGGGGAGAACGGGGACTCAGAGCCAGTGATCTATCGATAACACAGTACAGGGAGGAGCCGAAACGCATAATCAAGGGGAACAAGGCGTGTCAGGGGGATCAAGGAAAGGGGGTCGCATATATCCCCACGGAATGAGTTCCATTGGTCCCATATCCTACCCCATTTTTTGGGCCTGCCACGAGAGATATAAACAATCTTCTCCCTGAACATGCACCAGTCCATGTTGTCTTCCCACCTCGAGACCGACGGAGCCCTCTGGGAACCCAACAATTGTGCAATGTCCCTTTTCGCAACCATGTTCCCCAGCGTCACCCATTGAGTCTGAGAAACATTACAATCATTCGGTTCCCATACATTCAATAGACAGCGCCTGGCTTCAGGTAGCAGCTGAACGTTCGTGACCTCACCCATCACCGCATGTACTCCATTCCAAAAAGACACAACCTCCGGGCACTCCCACACAATGTGGAGGAAGGTAGCAAGCATACCACAGCCCCGCCGACACAGTCCATCCTCAGAGAAACCCATATGCATCAATCGGGGACCCGTGACATAGACCCGGTGCAGAATTTTCAGCTGAACGAGTCGCAGACGCGCCGGAATCGCAACCTCTTTAGGAGAGGATATCGCGGCCTGCCAATCCTCATCATCCAGTTCTAGCCCATCGTTAGTCCAGGTACTACGTAGGTGAACAAGCAAGTCCGATCGAGTATTAATAAGTTTCTTATAAATAAGGGAGATAGTGCTGTCCGGAACATGTCCGTCCAGCACCCTGTCTTCCAGGGGGGAGCTCTCCGGGATGTCAGAACCGGCCGGAAAAACCGACCCAACGGCATGACGAACCTGAAGGTATCGAAAAAATTCCGAAGCATTCAGACCATATTCCTCCTGTAGCTCGGCAAAGGTCTTCACTCTATCCCTAACCCAGAGATCACCCAACTTACTGATCCCGATGAGGTCCCATCTATCAAACCCTTTTGAAGTCCATAGTTCACCCAGCCTCTCCGCGGCAAACAGAGGGGTCGCTCTGGTCAGCCTATCTGTCCATCCAGTAGCCGCAGTCGCGCTGCCCCATACCCGTACCGCCACTCCAGTGGGTCCCGTCAAATTCTTCCTAGCACCTCGAGAATAAAATGCCCTGTAGTAATCCCCCCCGGGCAAGAGCCACCGGTCCATTTCGAAAGCCGGATTCGGAACTGGACCATACATAACATGGTTTACGGCACTCAATTGAGATGCCCAGTAATACCGTCGTATATCAGGTTACGCAATGCCCCCATCGTACCAGGGTAGCGTGAGCTTAGCCAACGCAATACGGGGTCGGCCAGCCCACACTAGCTTCCTCTGGAGGCACTCAATTTCGTGAAAGTAGCCAGCCGGCACTAGATCAAGTGTGTTTTGCACAGCATACAGGAACCGGGGAAGAGACATCATTTTAAACAAAGCTGCCCGTCCCAAGGGGGATAAGGGCAGACCACACCAAGCCGCGACATCCGACCGAAGCCGGGCGAGCGGAGGCAACAAGTTCCGGTCATACCGTAATGCAGGCTCAAGTGAAATAAAAATCCCCAAATACTTAAAACCATCAGTACAAACCGGGATCGGGCATACTCGGGGCAAAGAAAGAGGGTCACCGGTGAGCGGGAAGATACAGGACTTGGACCAATTAATAACCAACCCGGAGTTACGTCCAAAGGAGCGCAGAACATCAAAGAGGACTCCCAGTGACTTACGGGGGGACGTCAAATACAACAAGATGTCGTCCGCATACAATGATACACGGTCCTCGAAGCCAGGGGACCACCGAATACCCTTTAGGGAAGGTTCCCATCTGAGCCAGGCGGCCAGAGGCTCAAGCGCAAGTGCAAACAACAGCGGAGACAAAGGACATCCCTGCCTCGTGCCTCGCCCAAGAGCGAAGGGCTCTGAAGCTCTACCATTAACCACCACCTGCGCCAACGGCTGTTCATACAGGAGTTTGATCCATGCAATAAATTTCGGACCAAAGGCGAACTTGGCGAGAGTGGCCCACAAATATGGCCACTCGACTGTATCAAAGGCCATCGAGGCATCAAGAGAGACCAAGATGGTCGGTTCACTAAGAGATCCCGCCCTCGCGATGACGCCATGCAGACGACGAAGATTGAGGGCAGTATTGCGCTGGGGGATAAAACCGGACTGATCCGGGTGAACCAGTCCGCTAATCACCGTTGCCAGTCGATTTGCCAGTATTTTCGCCAATATCTTGGGTTCAGCATTTAGAAGTGAAATAGGGCGATACGATGAGCAGCACTCGCGGGGTTTGCCGTCTTTATGAATGACCACAATAGAGGCCAGCCTTTGGTCTCTGGGAAGAGATCCAAGGTCTCGCGACGCCGCAAACATACGCAGCAAATCATTCACAGTTTTTAATTGTTCATTTTACTGCTCAACACTGTGGTTTGATGCATGTTTTGACCACAAGCTCCAACAAATCGGCATAAGCACTGATCCCTTACCAATATTAACCGACCTATAGTTAAAAATAGCCACTTGTGGTAACTTGGCATAATAGGTTTTATCGACAGGTGGCATTTCCCCTCTCCGTAAAGGGTTGAACTTACACCTGTAGTGCTGCTCACTATTATGGTCAGCAGCGCTGATACTGCCCACTCCTTAATACGGGCACTGATGTTTGGAAAATAGGGGATGTACACTCAGATGAACATGCCCATTGCTCTTGGGTACCAGGCTGGACTACCTTCTCAGGCATGACCCCTGCTACTAGTTCTCTCCATAGGGTGTTGTGTGGTTCTGCAGTGTGGCATACTTGTGTGGCTGGAGAAGGCTCCAATACCTTCGGGTCATGTTCGGCCTATATAAAACTACAGAAAACATTGGTTGAATTGGTATGTAGATCAGTTAGTTATGGGAAATCATGGGCTCTTGTGCTCCTTGAAAGGGATGCACGGTGGGCGTTAGTGCACTCCTGTAGTGGCTGCTCCGGTTTCACTCCGTTCCCCCCTCCCCTTTGGTTGCAGACGGTCACACCTCATGTATTCCTCAGCAGCAGCGTTTCGGTGATAGAAGCTAACTCATCACTTGCTGTGCCCACTCTGTTCTTTGCCCTGTAATGAGTGCTAAACACGATCTCTTCGGGCACTCGGCGAACTATACTGCAGTTCAAATTGAGTAACATTTATTTGCATTCCAGGCATAGATTGTCATTTAAGAGATGGTAACACCGGTTTACAGGTTCTCATTATTAACTTACGAATCACTAATTCTTGACTTGTGTGTGTGGGTCTCTCTGTGTGTGCGTTTCGGACTCTGTGTGTGTGGCTCTCTGTGTGTGTGTGTGTGGTGGGGGCTATCTGTGGGTGCAAATGCAATAGGTCTCGCGTTTGAGCGAGATTAAGGTATTGACATTATAAATGACAAAGCCATTTATTTATCTGTTTTCAAAACCAACACATAAATAAACATTTTGTCATTTACAATGCCAATAGCTCTAACTTTGGCAAAGGCGAGACCGTTGCATTGTAAATGCTTGTTAATATATACAAGGCACCCCTAAGGACATGTACTTTAAAATTTTACATGTCCGGTTAGTGAAAAACTCTTAAAACCGTTTTTTACTACTGCAAGACCGACCACTGTATATAATGACATTGGAGTTACCTTATTACATTTTAGAAGTGTAATTTCCAAATGGGAATAGGTAACCTGTTTATGTTTGGTGTCTCTGGAATCACAATTTAAAATCCTACCTTTTTAGCAAAGTCTGATTTTAAATTGCAATTCTGAAAATGCACTTTTAGAAAGTTGACATTTTCTTGCCTCAGCCTTTGGTGCCTACTGCATGTCTTTGGGTCACATGACTGGGTGTAGCTGACAGCTGGGCTTTTTTTAATCCTAGACAGACACACACAATGGGGAGCTTAGGTGTGACTGGATGGGCCATCACTGGCAGGGTGGATGGGAGGAGCTGGGTCCAGCCCAATTACACTTGAATAGGCTGTGTCCTGCCTCCACACAAAGGGCTGCATACCCCCTGTAATTAGTCTGGATCCAGGGCCAGGAGGGCAGGGCATCTTTGCACTTCAACAGCATTCCTCTATAAGCTACTTCCCACTTCAAAGGCACAACTGTGTATAAATACTGGACCTTGGTCATCAAATCTTCAGCTACAAGGACTGCCAACCTGTAGGACTGCTGCTCTGAAGGAACTGCTGCCTTGTTGTGTTGAACTACTGCACTCTTGCCAGGGGAAGAAGTGGACCTGCGACTTCATCTTGAACACACAACCCCAGAGTGATTTGAGGGCTAGTCTCCTTGCCTCTTGATCTGTGCCTCAGGGACATAAAAAGCTACCCAATCAGCTTCTGGGGCCAGCTGTAACAGGTTCCTGATGCCCCCCTTCATTTTCCACCCCTAAGTGGTGCATCACAGGTTCTGGACCCATGGTTTGAGTCACAGGCTCTTTAACTAAAGCTTTGGGCTCTTCTCAACCAGGCCCGTTTGCACCGGAACCGCACTGCTTGCACTGAAGTTCAGCTTGAGCTGCCACTACCCCGTCTCTTCGTACAGCATGCATCGATCGCCCACAGAGGACCACCACCACGAAGCTGCTGCCCGCCCGTCCGTCCGTGACGACTGGGCGGCTGTTCACGCTATGCCTAACACCACCTGCGACACTCATGCGGCCCTCTCCAATGTGAACGGTATTCTTGGCACAAAACATGAGAAGGTAAACCCTCAGCAGGACTAGTCTGGGACTGTATCCAACCTGCGCTCTATTGCAGTTGGCTTGAACTTTTGACTTTGACTCAGTCCAGCACGACCAGATACCTCCATTTGGCGCTTTAGGCACAATTCCACAGGTTACAGTTTGAAAATTCATTAATTCCACTTCTACTGATAGGATTTTTGTGGTTTTGGTATTTTTAGATTTATTAAATTAAGCTCTCGTTTTCTAAACTGGTGTGGGATCTTTTTGTGCTGCGTTTTTGCTGTTTTACGGTTTGAAGAGTTGCACAAATACTTTACACATTGCCTCTAAGTTAAGCCTGACTGATCTGTGTCACTCTACCTGGGGGTGGAGCACAGAATACTTTGGGGTTTGCTTGTGCCTTACCCTGACTGACATTGTGGTTGCTGCCTGATTAGGGCTCACAACCCAGTCAACCAGTAAACTGATTTCTAACATTAGCTGAAGCAGATTACAACACAACACAAAATAAACTGAAGAAAATAAGAGGGGTAACATCGCAAAGAAAAAACTTGTAATCATGAGTAAAGTACTAGATGACTTTGAAGATTTAATCAAATGGAAAAAACAAATAGCACAGGGATCTATGTATCTATCCAGCTAACTAGCTATCCATCTTCAGGGGCAGAATGATCAGATAGTTCTGTAGAAGATACAGTTTCAAGAATATAGACTTACAGCCCGCTGCGGAGAGATACGCCGGTTGTTTAAGGCCCTGGTCTACAACGATGGAGAGGGACTTTAACAAATGGTATAGACCGAGGCTATTTGAATATTCCTCCCACTGAGGGCAGAATGTTCTAATTTAGAAAGGGAGAAACTGAAAGACAAACATTGGAAAGTTGGAGCAGAAGGTTTATACCAGCCATTATAACTCCTGAGCCACTCCACTGTCTTCAAAGGAGCTGCTTACATTCCTATGTTCCAATATATCCTTATAGCCCGCCATAGCAGGCTGTAACGGCCATTAAAGGCCTGCTCCAGCGTTAAAGGCTCGAGCCGAAGGTGAGGGCCTTTAACAAGGGAGCGGGACTTTGATGCCGGTATAGCCCAGCTACGGTGGGCTACAAGGCTTATGAACATTCCGCCACAAGAGGGCAGATTGTTAGAACAAATAAAACAAAGGCTTCACAGAGCCCTAGGACTCCATGAGGCCTTTGTTCACAGCAAAAGCTATGAAGGACAATGTTGGAGCTCCAAGATTCTACCGGCATTAGAAGCCCGGAGCACTCCATTGTTTTCAATGTAGCTCCCAACATTTTAATGTTCTAATACCTGCTGTAGGAAAAAAGACAAACTATTACTTGCAGATGCTCACAATAAGGAACAGGAGTACAAACTTGAGGCTTGTGAAACGAGCAAGAGACGAACATCCCTTACCAACAGGTGCTTAATCTGGACCCTCACAACTATTAACGTAACTGCAAAAAGAAGCCTTCTAAAACAATGTCTAACATTTATCCCATCTATATCAAAGGAAGGAGTGGAGAGAGGGAGTGTCCGGCGGGACACAGGGAGTGGATTCAATCTCCCCTCAAGTTAAATTAATAAACATTAAGAATCCACCCACAAGGCATTAAGTGAAGACCCAATGGACGATCTCTCTATGGTGATGTGGTTTCTACTTTAGTGGGAAGCACATCGTGTTGTTTAAATACCCCTCACACACCAAAAGGGCCCTTGGTGTCATGCTTAATCATAAGGGGCTTCGCACCCCTCTACGGAGAGCGGCGTGCTGCTAACCGGCAAATTCGCGGGAGCACTTGATGTAACCACTATGTGTAGTGTGTGTGAGTGGCAGGGTCAGAAGTGATTAGTGAGTGAATGTTAAAAAATACCTGGCAGGTAGGACTGGACAGAATTTTAATAAACCCACTGCTGGTATTGTTAAAAAACGTGAGGCAGAGGTTTTTAATGTAAAATGCCTCCTATGTGTCTGTGTTAACATGTTTTGAAGTCAGATGCTTCTTCTTCAGGACCGGTACACAGATCCCTACCCTGCTCACAACAGGCAGTAAAATAGAGTCAAAACATTGGGGAATACTATGTGATAAATTAACTGTATTGTGCCTAATCAGCTCAATAATGTGTGGTGACAAAGTTATATCTTTATCTCTCTTGCAATCCAGTAGTCTTAGGCCTCATGAGTCTTCGGGGAGAAAAATGTTGGGGACCCCGTGCATAATGAAGCACTATATGGGAGGATATTACCTCACCCGATCGTCCCCTCCACGGCTCCGTGGAGGGGACAGTCGGGTGAGGTAGTTAAACATTCAGGCATGTACTTTGTTCATTCCAAGGTAGAAAGTGAACCATAAGCAAAAATTAAAAAGAGTGAAACCGATGTGTCCGATTTCCTTTCTTGTAACAGTTTTCCTATTTGAGTCTATATTTCTTGCAATATTCGAACAAGGTCCAGTAGGAAGGATATGTTAGCTTACGGCCCCTACCTTTAAGGTAACCAGAAAATGTAAAAGGTGACTAGTTTCTTAATCTAGCAATTAATAACTTGTGATCCAAGTATCTGCTCAATACCTGAACTAGCACAGGTTGCATTCACCCCTTGATCAGCTGGAGCGCAAAAACAAATACAGTCTGCTCTTGTATCAGCAGTATGAACAGGGTCAAAATATCTCTACAAGAAGGAATAGGACCTCAACTTACCAGCAACTGCTAATTTCAGGTATCAGCGCCGTTGACTGCCCACCTAAGATACCAGTCACTGGGAGGCTGTAGGCAGAAGTTGCAAGGCTGCCTTGGGCAGCTGAAGAAGTGACAGGATCAATAAGTCTGTGAAAGCTTCCAGATCCTCCTACTATCGAAGTACCCAGGATCTGTAGGTCACTGTCAGAACTTAATAAAGGCGCTCGTCCATGGTTCTTACAACAGCTTACCAATGCCCACCACATACACTTCTATAGGCCACAATGGCCAACTATTGATCGCTGCCGCTGGGACTATCTAGGACCATTGCTTCTAAAGAACACCAGCGCCTCTCAAAATGTGCTGCCGGTGGGAAGCCCAGAGCTTCTGCTCCAGGCTGTTTCATTGCATCTACAATCTGGTTGCATGACTTGCTGATTCACTTTGTGATCGATATGCTACTGAGTAAGGAATAAACAAAATACTACAGAGAGGAAGAGACGACCTCGAAGGAGGTGAGTTTTTCTTTACTGCCACACTATACTCTTGAGCTTGGTTTCGAGAAGGATTCAATGCCTGGCTTCAATGGAGTTCATAAAAGGGAATTCGGTGCTTGGCCTGTGGCATGACTGAAGAGATGAAAGTTGCGGTACTAAGAAAACTTTACGACATTGCCCCTTTCTAACCTCTTCGGCATACTATGTGACTTGACACTCTGCAAGTCCAATGGCAGTACCACATCTTTTGCTGACAGACTGCTGGATGGGGATTGAACCCACTGGCCTATCATAGTTGAAGGTGGCTACAGCCTCATCATAATTTGTTATGGTGTGACCCAAGGATGCAGACTGCAGATTTTTGGTTCATAGCCACTGGCCCTTTAACATTCACCTTTGAGGAAGAGTTCTTCTAACCATCTATAGTGAAATCTTAATCCTCCATTAACTTGGTCCCTTCCTCCTCCCCATGGTCTGGGATCAGCTAGAACAGCATGCGAGACACAAAAAGGTCAGATATCAAATAAAGGTGGGAGAGAGAAAAAGGGAGCGACAAATTTCCAAACCGTCGACCATCTCCTGAGGTAAGTCCAGATTGGTCAGCCCTGGTACACTGTGAGAGAGACGTGAAGCATACAAAGGAAGTAACATTGCTATTCAATTAGATTACAATGGTAACCGAGGCCCTGAGAACCAATTATAAACAGACGTTTCCATGAATAAGGCCCAATAACCACTGAATGCCTCAGAGCAATGCAACAAATGCAGTTACAATAGAGCACGCTGCATTATGAATACGAGGATGGAGTTTTAAATGTACATACTTTAACCGTGTGGTAATATTATTTCATTTCCACATATAGGGAAGTTTTAAAAGCTGACCTCTCCACAGAAGAGTGGAGACAGTATACCCAAACTCCTTGTACACAACACAGCATCCACAGGTGAGCAGAAACAGTGCTAACCACACAATCTCGCCAAAGACATTGCTGCCTGCACCCGTTACATATGGAAGACTGCAGACAGTGCTGCTCACACCACATCACCCATAGCAGATTGGAGAAAGTCTGTAAGAAAGTGGGTTATGAGACTCGAAGGACATGGGTCTGTCACAAGTAATTAAGTTCGCTATCTCTCTTTAGAGGGAGCCAAGTACCCTTCTGTGGAACTTCCCTCTCTGGGTAGGTAAAGCAGTCCAAGGCTTACTCAGCAGAGGTGGTGGGGTCAGTACGCCAGACCCCAGGGACACCCAATAAACCATTGTCCAACTAGTTCTTTTACTTATAAAAAGAAAATTTACTTTATTATGCACACACTACTTAATAGTATGCAATCATTTACAAATACAGACAGGTGAAATACCTATGGTGACAATCTCTTTAACAGTTAACACCCCTAGATAGCCCTGAACCCTGAGACCACAATAACAGATGCATATACTAGACACGATATAAGGGGGCGTCGTTATCAAATATCAGGCCTACTGAATGTCAGGGTGTCACCCTGAAAAATAAAAACAGAAATATGTATTGATAAACTAATGTAAAATCATTAAAACCTCCGTGGGTGGCACAATCTCATTCAGATTCTGCAGGGTGCTGCAGATCGGTGCACTCCCCACATGCTCACCTCCTGGACATGGGGGCAAAGGAGATACCTCCTTCCTGCCTGGATTTGACTCACTCGGAGACACAGTCTTCAGTCCCCATGGAGATGGTGGTCCCATGGGACAATATAGTGCCCCAGGGCTCATTTTGTTACCTTGTCACATATATCTATGGAGAATGGGGATCCCTGGGGACAAATAAGAATATGAGCAGGGGGCTTCCCCCTCAAGCAAGCTTCTCTCTGAGCTCTGAGCCTCCGAGGAGAACATTACATTTTGCAAAGGGGGAGCTATGTGCACCTGAATTGATTGGCTCCCCATGGGACCATTATCCTACCTTCTACACACCGGCACCAGCAGACAATTCTTTGTCCCGCAGCACTGGGACCACCAAGCAGCCTGCCATTGACAGGCAGGAACACAGCCCGCTTCTCTGGCCCTGCTGAGTAGTTATCCGTAGAGTAAATAGAGTTTCGCTCTTGGTAGTGTACACCAGCCAGCAGGAGTATTTGTTCCAGGCCTGCTGAACTCTTCAGTTCACTGGGAGTTTGATTTTTCACTGCTCGCCCTCTGATGAGGGTGAGCCCATTCCTGTCCTCCTACCATTTCGCTCCTTACACATGACCTGTGTCTGTCTGAGCCCTGGATCTTCCTTAGCAGCACCCGCAGTTCCCCAAAGCTGAGAGCTCTACCTTCCTTCACCCACAGGTCCCACTGCCTCCACTGGCCACAGCCAGCGGAGGTCATGAAAATCATACACCTGCAGGACCAGCCAACAGAGAAGTGGAAGTAGGAGCCGAACCAGAGGGCTACTCCCTGGTGAACCTCTGTGGATGCTCCAGCTCCCCTGGGGACAGAGGGAGCCATAGTGAAGGATATCGGTTGTGCGGGTATGCAGCTGCCTGCTGCATCGAGTGGGGCTCACAATGTTCACCCCAGGGACTCTGCAGCTCTGTACCGGCTCATGACGCAAAAAGGTGAGTGACGCAGTACCCAGGATAGAGGCCTGATGCCGAAAGCCTAGGAGAGGTGAACCCGGACCACAAAGACCAGACAAGGCAAAACTCATCATGTGAGTTAGATTTTGTATTCCATCAATTTCTAATTGCATTGACGATGCCCGTAGGAATCATGCCTTTAATATTGCTCCTCGCCCTATTCTGCTTTCCCTCAGTCTGATAGACGGGCATGAGTGTGCTTCAATCATGGATATTTCTGGAGATAGCTCTGTGTGGGGCCAGGCGATTGATATAATGCAGTGGGGCCTGATGGAGTAAAAACAGCACAGGAATCCTGGTTCTGCCAGCACCATCACTGTGATTGTGGGGCTAGATGATACCTCGATGCTTCTGGAATGCATGCAATCGTATACGCCATTCAACCTCTTTGAGATTATTCTCAGGGGTGCCAAGATCCACATTTGAGGTACCACAGCTGCTGGCAGTCCTGATTTGTGCATTCATAACTGTATTGCCCAGTCATCTGAACCTAAAAATCTATGCAGCATTGGCTACACTCTACCGCACAGGTGCACATTTTAGAGTTTCAATCAATTTGGTGCTTAGAACCCAGTCTTGAGTTGCCCTACAACACCCTTAATCACACAAAAAGATAATCACACAAAAAGGGAAACACTCAAAAAGTCCAATTCCATTTTGGACTTGCAGATAAGATCTATAAAGTGCCATGCCCATTGTGCAGATGCAACGTTTCCAATATTTTGCCATTCTAATGAGGAGACTCAAATGCTGACTCGTTAACTTGCAACTCATGGAACCCATGGTTTTCACAGGGCCCATCAAATCAGGGAGTGTGCTAAGCTACTAAGCAAGAAGCAGTGCCCAATCACAGTATCCGCTCCATGTCAACAACATACCAAGGACATCCTCATGGCTGCGAAAATGAACAGGGGTCCATTCATCCATGTGGGTAATACAATTTTCTTCTGGTAGATTACTTAGGAGACACAAATATTAAGTGCAAGAATGCATTCCGGCTTCGGTTGAAACTGTGGGACCTCACAGATGGACTACTAGACCTCGCATGTATGATTGTAACCTTGGATTGCAAGGCAAAGGAATTCCTGCATCCATACAACCTAGAATATTTTCTTGATATACTGGTTGACTGTACAATGGACACTACTACTCCGCAAGATCTGCCCACCCAGTACAAGGACAATCAAATGTCTTGGACTCATCACTGAAACATCAAAGAAGGACTTGTCCATTCTGGCGTGAATCTGATCAGGATGGTCAACATCAGATTGTGGAGACACTTTACAGAGACCATGATAAAATCTGCTCACCACTGAAGTCCACCACAGACCAGATTGACGAGGTGAGTTCTGATCAAGTACTTGCTTCTGCAACAGACCCCCTGATGAGGAATCCTTACAACTGGTGATGTTCTCTCTTTGTTTATCTTGTCCCCTTCGCTGCCATCGTTACCAATGATGGAAGAATTGTAGTCCTCTATGCTATGTTATTATTAATTGACTAAGATATGGGCCTTATTGTTGAGGTGTCTGGATTCTACTGTCAGGGTTTATTGTTTAACAGATGTTCTGAGGGTTTGTTTTTTTCTTTTCCCCAGAGGGTCGCAAAGCATATCGCCACACACTGTGTACCCGCTTAGAATGGCTAGACAGCCCACACAGCTCTTACTTGACATAATCCGAACGCAGGTAGGATGGGTGGTAGTGTGGTGTCGAGAGGTGCAGGTGTTAGCCGTGCCACACAGTAAGAGGTCTCTATCCCCTACCTGGTTCAGGACATCTTTGGTGTTACTGCCACACATTTGATCGGCTTAGCTCTGAGTAGACGGGCACACATCAGGTTAGATTATATAAAATTAGGTGACTTCTGACGGCTCCACCAGTCAAAAGATGCAAAAAAGCATTAGCCTATAAATTTCTTAAGGATAAAGAAAAGCCCACATATGTTCCTCCTTATGTACAAGTATAAATAAGGTTCTGTAGCTTCTCATTGGGCACTATCAGCTGCTGGTAAGGTATTGTTGAGGGGGAGGCTAATGAGGGATACAGCGATAGTGAAATGCAGGATTCTTACACATCAACAGATACTAGAGAAAACAATTGGAGGTCTTAATAAACTCATACAGATATCCTGATGCTACGGAAAAACTGGAGGTATCCAGATGGTAAATAAACAAAAATTGTTTACATGCAAACACAGCCGAGAAAGGCTGATTGCGGCGTATGACCAAGAGGAGCAAACCAAGAGGCATCCGGAGGCACAATTACACCAGATTGAATCACAGATGGCTTTTCTGGAAATATGTGATAAAGTGGATGCTGATTGATGTACGTCCGCAATATTGTGGTCTTTTTTGCTACTCATTAAACTTCCTTATATAGCTAGGAACATAAAGTATTGCTTAATCAAATGATTGCTTCTCTCAGTCCCCTACATCTCCCTTCTCTCTCAGATGAGGGATGGGTCCTCCTGGAGTGAAAGCTCACTGAAGAGGAAATGGCTGATGCCATCTTGGCCTTACCAATGAACAAAACAACAGGTTAACATAGGCTCCCTGGGAAGCATGATGGTGCTTTCAGATATACTGTTGAAAGATCTTGTATGAGAGCCTATGTCTCAGCCCTACGTGCCACAGCTTCCCGGTCCCTTCCCTGTAAATCTTCAAAGAGGAACCCCTCTTGTGACTGGCTACAGAGGTCTGGATATCTGCCTTCGTTTTACTGGGGTTGAGCCTTTACAAGCCAGGTGCAGTGTGAAAAATAATGAGAACATACAAATTCTGTCCCCACCCTTTCCTCTACCAGGAACAGACTTAATCACTGTCAAATGCCCCTACTGTGTCTGGATGCCGTTGAGCCTCCTGTTACCCAGCAGGGTATTTATGTGACCCAGTATTTGATAATTCCACCATCTATATGATGAGAGGCTACACAGGAGTGGATTCGCAACAAAGATATTTGCAATCCCTCATCACACTCAAGCAGCAACCAGACTTCTTGAAGTTACTGTGCTGTGATCCTCCACTTTTTATGTGAAGATTATTTATTGTATGTGGGGTTTGTTTTTCCAACCTTGCATCGCTGATTCTAATAAATATATATAAACTCAAATGGATGCCGATAATATTAATCTACTCCTCAGGAAACAATCCCAGAGTGACACAGAGATCAAGTATGTCAGTGTACAGGAGCGGGAAAGGGTACAGTGACCTACAGATTCCGAGTTGGGCCCAGCTAGCATGCTCTAACAGTATCAAGGCTGCTGCCAACTAGATTTTCAAAGTCTGTGTCTTAGATTAAACAAGCGCGGTCACATAAATCAATGGCGGTCTGAAGGGATCAATCACAATGCTGAGTTTGTAGCACGAAGAGGTCTAGATAGCGAGAACAGAAAACAGAAGCAAGACAAGTGGGAATTACTTTCAGGCAACTATTACTTGTGCAGCCAAGGTAGACCAGCCAACCAACAAGTGCAATCCAGGTGGACCAAGTCTGAGGACAAAGACAGGCACTTGATAGAAATCAGAGGAGCCCACAGAATTAGAGGGCATAGTGATCAGAATGACAATCAGACACTGAAATGAAGAGAGATCTGCACCTTTTCCTCAGTGCAAGGAGCGCAGTGCCAGGAGGAATAACACGGACCTCAGAGAGTCTGCACATTTTAGAAATGCAAGGAGGAAGGAGAGAGGGTCCTGGAAGCCTGCATTATAGTGTTCTGGTACAAAATGAACGCAGCAAGAGGAGAGCATCTAAGTGCGTGAAAAATTATACTCAGCATCTGCACAAATGATTCGAGGTTGGAGTCTACACTAAACCCTTAATACCCAGTTGTCAGAGACTCTCTAAAACTATCAAGCTTAATCTATCTGTAAGAGAGCAATGAATTCTGTAAAAACGTGCACCAGACAACCTCCTACAAAGACTACCAGGCTTGGGGCAGCCTACGAATACTAAAGGTTGCACACAATATAAAAGTACAAACACGGAGGAAGGAGAGGCCAAAACAAATCGCCATGGGGTTCAAAGCTGCCAGGAGCGAAAACCAGATCCAAGGTAAGAGCAGAAAAAACATCACTAATATTGTAGTGATTGTTTTGAATAAATCAGCAACCAAAAGAGAATTGGGGAATTAAATAGAGCTTTATCCTTTGCAACCACCAGACAATGGGACATCTTTGAAACTAAAATCAACCTATCTCTGTTTTCGGGGAAAACTGAAATTATAGAAAGGGTACTGGATAGTTACCAGACAATCTGTAACATAGCATGAAAATCTATACTACTCACGAGTAAAGATTCAGACGACATAAAAGCAGTGAGAAGTTTAGAATCGGATGAGGTTTGAGACATAGTAAAGACAGTAGACCACATAACGTTGGAAAGTTGGTTTGAAAAAAAATATATACATTTATGCTAATGTTGCCAAACGAAAATATAATTACCATTTTTTATGATTTCGTTTGTAAATAATGCAAAAAAAATGTATGAGAACAATACAGTAAATACAATGTCAAATAAAGAAACTGATGCATTCAAGTCTCCCAAAAGTGATAATTCTATAATCATTCACCAGGCCAACATGTTGTCATCTTGTGAAGACCTTTCCTTCCACTTGTGCTAATGCAACTGAGATTACCCAACTCCATCTTTAAACAAAGCGTTATTTGATTTCCTAATAGAAATTAAGGATTAATAAAAAGTAAAGTTAGAACAGGAAACCGGTGTGGGTATTATATTAATCTATTGGATAGTAGTAGAAGCCTCTTTAGATCTCTTTGGTCGGTGTGGTGCTGAATTATGTTGATAGAGCAAGGCAAGATCAACGCGATTCATGAATACCACGATTTAACACCGCACACCAAGCCTCCTTCAGATGAGACTGTGAACAGCATCCCTTGACCGGATATAACTGAACTCTTTGAAATTCATTCGATTATGTGGAAACCTCCATTAAAAAGACCTTTCAACTTTACATGGAAATAAGAGCAAGTTTAACCATTCTGTGGATTAGGCTTGGTCCCCACAAAGGCGCCTGCCTAAGCACTGGGGAACTCCAAATTCAGAGTCAGCCTGACAGAAGTTATGAAAGACTCTCTTCCTTAAATACTACAGGGAACTAAAGAACGACATCATCTGAAACCTCTAACAGGGAACTGGACCCTGAAATGTGTGTGATCAACAAAAACAGGAGCCTCAAGGAGGGTGCTACAGCAACACGACACAATCCACACAACCAAAAGCTTCAAAAGTGTGCTCCCACGACCAGCAGAAAAGCCACACCACTAACAATCTCAAACAGGTGACTACACTGAACAGCATACAGTCCACACAACTTAAAGCCTCAAAGAGAGGGCTACTACTACATGCGCCACTCAACAAGGACCCGCAAGCTTCGTTTCTGGAACCGCCTGTCAGTGTCTGTTGGGCAGGATAGCCCTGAGCAGGATGGTGCCGGTACCTTCTGCAGAATTTCCTAGGTCATATACCAAGACCCACCTTTGCCAAATTGAAAAGCCTCTTGGTGTCCTTAGCTTGGGCCGGTATTAGGAGGAGAATGAAACTGGAAATACTGAAGATAGACACGGAGCTGGAGGCACTGGGTCTGCCGGACCTGCGGATGTACTATTTTGAAGAATTGCTACAGTGGTGTGCGGATGGCCCGAAAGGAGAAAAGGCGCTGATGCCCGAGTAGGGTGCCAGAGCAGACCTCTCTGGTGGCCTTATGCGGGGGTAAGAGTCCTGGAAGTATGCCAATATATTGTCCGGCGGCGGCCTGGGAGCAGTTGGTCGTGCATGTGCTGCGTAGAGCTCCATACGCCAGACTGTTGCCCCTTAAGTGGCAGCAATGCTTCCAGCGGATACAGTCCGCGATGGGTCTGTCGCAGCGGTATGACGGAGGCCGCACCACAGTTGTCCTCAATGGCACTTTCCTCACCATGGGGGAGGCGCAGGAACTATTTCAGGTAACACAAGGTCAGTTTCTCCAATAAGTCACGGTGTCCGCATGGCACGCGAGGTCTGGATAGATTTTCCGGTGGAAACACAGACACTGCGGCTACTTCTGGATCCAGGTTCCAGCAAAGGCCTGATTTCCCGCGTTTATAAGGCCTTGAAGGCTGACCGTAGGATAGAGATGGTGGTCTGTGATAAATGGATGGGTGATTTACCTGAACATCTCAGGGAGGCAGGGAGGGAGAGTGGAAGCGAGCCTGCGCCGAGGTCTGGGACGTGGATAGTAATGCAGAGTTCTAATTAACCCAATGTTATTATTTACAGCGAACCTACTTAACACCTCTACGGTTACATAGGTTTAAAGCAGCACGATCGGCCAGTGTCCCAGATGCAGGGGAGAGCCCGCAATGTTCCTGCATATGACGTGGGAGTGCAGTAGGATCCAGAGTTACTGGGAGGAGTTACTGCGGGGAATGACGCATGTCCAGGTGTAGGCCTCGATCAAGCATGGTCTGCTGGGTGCACTCCCAACCCCCCAAACGAGGGCCTTAGATGAAGCATAGATTTGCCCTGTTGTGATTGGTGCTGGCTAAACAACGCCTCGCCATCCTCCGGACACGGGCCGTGCACCCACAAAGGGTTGGCAGATGCGCGTGAGGGGGGGAGCAGCAGCTATTGATACAGGCCGGTGGGGAGTGACCTCTGCTCCCGCGCACATCTCCATCAATCTGCCACAAGCGATCGAGCCCGATCAGCAAAAATCAATCGGACGAAGAGCCTCATCTGCCGCCGACCAACACTCAGCGTTTCTCCCTCTGGTCTGCAGCCCCCCCCCCCTTCCCCTGCACAGACATATAACACCTCACGCTTCACCCGTCAGCTCTCGGCCCTGTGCAGCGTCAGTGTGCGAGGCCCTGGCGAGACCTAATCCCGCGACGGGCACCACGGCGAGGGGAACAGGGCCTCTCCGCCGACGGGCCCACCCCTAGAGGAAGAATAGACCCTCTACCGCCCTGTCTCACTCAGTATGTGGGAGAACAGGGTCTCTCCACCGCCGGCCCCCATCAGGGGGTAGAGCAGGGCCTCTCCAGCGGGTCCCACCAGGTGGGAGAATAGACCCACTACCGCCCTGTCTCAGCTGCAGAGCAGGGCCTCTCCAGCGGGTCCCACCAGGTGGGGGATTGGGAGAACAGACCCTCTTCTATTTGGTTTCGCCATTTGCGAGAATGGGGCCATTCTTCCGCCAGGTGTCACCGTGCGGGAGGATCTTCAGCCGCCGAGCCGACCATAAAACAGGCGCACCTGAGACGGGTCTCGCTTATGTTGCAAAACCGGGAGTCTCGGCCGCCGGTTCGCACCATGTGGGGGGCCCACGGCCTCTCAAGGCCGCCGGGCCTCACCATGTGGGGGTGCACAGGGCCTCTCTGCCTCCGGGCCTCACCATGTGGGGGTGCACAGGGCCTCTATGCCTCCGGGTCTCACCATGTGGAGATGCACAGGGACTCTCAGGGGACACAGGACCTCTCGGGGTGCACAATGTGGGGGTGCACAGGGCCTCTCTGCCTCCAGGTCTCAGCATGTGGGGGTGCACAGGGCCTCTCTGCCTCCGGGCCTCACCATGTGGGGGTGCACAGGGCCTCTCTGCCTCCAGGTCTCAGCATGTGGGGGTGCACAGGGCCTCTCTGCCTCCAGGTCTCAGCATGTGGGGGTGCACAGGGCCTCTATGCCTCCGGGTCTCACCATGTGGAGATGCACAGGGACTCTCAGGGGACACAGGACCTCTCGGGGTGCACAATGTGGGGGTGCACAGGGCCTCTCTGCCTCCGGGCCTCACCATGTGGGGGTGCACAGGGCCTCTCTGCCTCCAGGTCTCAGCATGTGGGGGTGCACAGGGCCTCTCTGCCTCCAGGTCTCAGCATGTGGGGGTGCACAGGGCCTCTATGCCTCCGGGTCTCACCATGTGGAGATGCACAGGGACTCTCAGGGGACACAGGACCTCTCGGGGTGCACAATGTGGGGGTGCACAGGGCCTCTCTGCCTCCGGGCCTCACCATGTGGGGGTGCACAGGGCCTCTCTGCCTCCAGGTCTCACCATGTGGGGGTGCACAGGGCCTCTCTGCCTCCAGGTCTCACCATGTGGGGGTGCACAGGGACTCTCTGCCTCCGGGTCTCACCATGTGGGGGTGCACAGGGCCTCTCCGCCTCCAGGTCTCACAATGTGGGGGTGCACAGGGCCTCTCTGCCTCCGGGCCTCACCATGTGGGCGTGCACAGGGCCTCTCTTCCGCCGGGTCTCCCCATGTGGGGGTGCACAGGGCCTCTCTTCCGCCGGGTCTCCCCATGTGGGGGTGCACAGGGACTCTCAGGGGACACAGGACCTCTCGGGGTGCACAATGTGGGGGTGCACAGGGCCTCTCTGCCTCCAGGTCTTACCATGTGGGGGTGCACAGGACCTCTCGGGGTGCACAATGTGGGGGTGCACAGGGCCTCTCTGCCTCCAGGTCTCACCATGTGGGCGTGCACAGGGACTCTCAGGGGACACAGGACCTCTCGGGGTGCACAATGTGGGGGTGCACAGGGCCTCTCTGCCTCCAGGTCACACCATGTGGGGGTGCACAGGGCCTCTCTGCCTCCGGGTCTCACAATGTGGGGGTGCACAGGGCCTCTTCCTCCGGGCCTCACCATGTGGGCGTGCACAGGGCCTCTCTTCCGCCGGGTCTCCCCATGTGGGGGTGCACAGGGACTCTCAGGGGACACAGGACCTCTCGGGGTGCACAATGTGGGGGTGCACAGGGCCTCCCTGCCTCCAGGTCTCAGCATGTGGGGGTGCACAGGGCCTCTCTGCCTCCAGGTCTTACCATGTGGGGGTGCACAGGGCCTCTCTGCCCCCGGGTCTCACCATGTGGGGGTGCACAGGGCCTCTCTGCCCCCGGGTCTCACCATGTGGGGGTGCACAGGGCCTCTCTGCCTCCAGGTCTTACCATGTGGGGGTGCACAGGGCCTCTCTGCCCCCGGGTCTCACCATGTGGGGGTGCACAGGGCCTCTCTGCCCCCGGGTCTCACCATGTGGGGGTGCACAGGACCTCTCTGCCTCTGGGTCTCACCATGTGGGCGTGCACAGGGCCTCTCTGCCTCCGGGTCTCACCATGTTGGGGTGCACAGGGCCTCTCTTCCGCCGGGTCTCCCCATGTGGGGGTGCACAGGGACTCTCAGGGGACACAGGACCTCTCGGGGTGCACAATGTGGGGGTGCACAGGGCCTCTCTGCCTCCAGGTCTCACCATGTGGGGGTGCACAGGGCCTCTCTTCCGCCGGGTCTCACCATGTGGGGGTGCACAGGGCCTCTCTGCCTCCAGGTCTTACCATGTGGGGGTGCACAGGGCCTCTCTGCCCCCGGGTCTCACCATGTGGGGGTGCACAGGGCCTCTCAAGGCCGCCGGGTCTCACCATGTGGAGATGCACAGGGACTCTCAGGGGACACAGGACCTCTCGGGGTGCACAATGTGGGGGTGCACAGGGCCTCTCTGCCTCCAGGTCTCACCATGTGGGGGTGCACAGGGCCTCTCTTCCGCCGGGTCTCACCATGTGGGGGTGCACAGGGCCTCTCAAGGCCGCCGGGTCTCATCATGTGGAGATGCACAGGGACTCTCAGGGGACACAGGACCTCTCGGGGTGCACAATGTGGGGGTGCACAGGGCCTCTCTGCCTCCAGGTCTCGCCATGTGGGGGTGCACAGGGCCTCTCTGCCTCCAGGTCTCGCCATGTGGGGGTGCACAGGGCCTCTCTGCCTCCAGGTCTCAGCATGTGGGGGTGCACAGGGCCTCTCTGCCTCCAGGTCTCACCATGTGGGGGTGCACAGGGCCTCTCTGCCTCCAGGTCTCGCCATGTGGGGGTGCACAGGGCCTCTCTGCCTCCAGGTCTCAGCATGTGGGGGTGCACAGGGCCTCTCTGCCTCCGGGTCTCGCCATGTGGGGGTGCACAGGGCCTCTCTGCCTCCAGGTCTCACCATGTGGGGGTGCAAAGGGCCTCTCTGCCTCCAGGTCTCAGCATGTGGGGGTGCACAGGGCCTCTCTGCCTCCGGGTCTCGCCATGTGGGGGTGCACAGGGCCTCTCTGCCTCCAGGTCTCACCATGTGGGGGTGCACAGGGCCTCTCTGCCTCCAGGTCTCACCATGTGGGGGTGCACAGGGCCTCTCTGCCTCCAGGTCTCACCATGTGGGGGTGCACAGGGCCTCTCTGCCTCCAGGTCTCACCATGTGGGGGTGCACAGGGCCTCTCTGCCTCCAGGTCTCACCATGTGGGGGTGCACAGGGCCTCTCTTCCGCCGGGTCTCACCATGTGGCGAAAAAAAGGGTCTCTGCGGCTTGTGCACCGGGAAAAGGCCAGGCTTACGGGAATCGTTGTAAATATAGTATTTATGCTCGTGTTTCTTAGTTACTACCAGTCTTCACAGGTGGATTTCACACAGCGGCGGCGCCTCTTATCCACACACTAACACTTCCGTATATATTTGCCACCGCATCAGCCCATTTTGCCATCGTTGCTGTTCTTTTGAGCAACATTTTTTCTCCAGATATAGCTGATAAATAAATATTTAACGAGGCAGCATGATAGCGCAGAGGACTCGTGTACGTGCTGCATGTGTATGTGTTTGAAAGAGAAGTGCTGGAATCCAACGGAGTCGACTCCGCCGTTCATCCTTTCGATGCTGATATGAGTACCGTTAGGAAAAGAGATCCAAGGATCCTCATTTACAATGCCAAAGGCGCCAAAAGATTGCCAACAAACACTATGAACAAGCGATTAGGCACTACAGACAGGTTGCGGTTGCAAGCCAGTCTTGTCTGGGGATTCTAGTGTGTGCCTCAAAGGCGATTAACAGAAAAGGCTCCGCACCCATTTAAATATAAACTAAGAAAACTTCAGTAATGTTTTACCATATGCACCCGCCAAGGGGACTCCAGAGGCAAGCCCGTCGGAGCCGCTAGTGCGGCAGCAGGCAGGCACCACCTGTGCACAGGACCGTTTTCACAAGCCCAGGTATCCGTAGGACTAACCTCACAACTCCGGTACTCCCAGGACTTGTTTCACAAGCCCAGGTACTCTCAAAACTATGGTACTCGTAGGACTGTTCTCACAAGGTCCGGTACTCACTGGACTGTTGTCACAAGCTCAGGTACCCGTAGGACTAATCTCACAAGCCCAGGTACTCACAGGACTAATCTCACAAGCCCAGGTACTCACAGGACTGTTCTCACGAAGTCTGGTACTAGTAGGACTATTCTCACAAGCTCTTTCTTCTCGTAGGACTGTTCTCACAAGCTCAGGTACTCGTAGGATTGTTTTCACAAGCTAAGGTACTCGTAGGACTAATCTCACAAGCCCAGGTACTCACAGGACTGCTCTCACAAGCTCTTTCTACTGGTAGGACTGTTCTCACAAGCTCTTTCTACTCGTAGGACTGTTCTCACAAGCTAAGGTACTCGTAGGACTGTTCTCACAAGCTCAGGTAAATGTAGGTCCGTTCTCACCAGCCCAGGTACTCACAGGACTGTTCTCACAAGCTCTTTCTACTCGTAGGACTGTTCTCACAAGCTCTTTCTACTCGTAGGACTGTTCTCACAAGCTCTTTCTACTCGTAGGACTGTTCTCACAAGCTCTTTCTACTCGTAGGACAGTTCTCACAAGCTCTTTCTACCCGTAGGACTGTTCTCACAAGCTCTTTCTACTCGTAGGACTGTTCTCACAAGCTCTTTCTACTCGTAGGACTGTTCTCACAAGCTAAGGTAAACGTAGGACCGTTCTCACAAGCTCAGGTACTCGTAGGACTAATCTCACAAGCCCAGGTACTCACAGGACTGTTCTCACAAGCTCAGGTACTCATAGGACTGTTCTCACAAGCTCAGGTACCCGTAGGACTAATCTCACAAGCCCAGGTACTCACAGGACTAATCTCACAAGCCCAGGTACTCACAGGACTGTTCTCACGAAGTCTGGTACTAGTGGGACTGTTCTCACATGCTCAGGTACACGTAGGACTGTTCTCACACACTCAGGTACTCGTAGGACTGTTCTCACAAGCTCTTTCTACTCGTAGGACTGTTCTCACAAGCTCTTTCTACTCGTAGGACTGTTCTCACAAGCTCTTTCTACTCGTAGGACTGTTCTCATAAGCTCTTTCTACTCGTAGGACTGTTCTCACAAGCTCTTTCTACTCGTAGGACTGTTCTCACAAGCTAAGGTAAACGTAGGACCGTTCTCACAAGCTCAGGTACTCGTAGGACTAATCCCACAAGCCCAGGTACTCACAGGACTGTTCTCACAAGCTCAGGTACTCATAGGACTGTTCTCACAAGCTCAGGTACTCGTTGGACTGTTCTCACAAGCTCAGGTACTTGTAGGACTGTTCTCACAAGCTCAGGTACTCGTTGGACTGTTCTCACAAGCTAGGTACTCGTAGGACTGTTCTCACAAGCTAAGGTACTCGTAGGACTGTTCTCACAAGCTCAGGTACTCACAGGACTGTTCTCACAAGCTCAGGTACTCATAGGACTGTTCTCACAAGCTCAGGTACTCGTTGGACTGTTCTCACAAGCTAGGTACTCGTAGGACTGTTCTCACAAGCTAAGGTACTCGTAGGACTGTTCTCACAAGCTCAGGTAAACGTAGGACCGTTCTCACAAGCTCAGGTACTCGTAGGACTAATCTCACAAGCCCAGGTACTCACAGGACTGTTCTCACAAGCTCAGGTACTCATAGGACTGTTCTCACAAGCTCAGGTACTCGTTGGACTGTTCTCACAAGCTTAGGTACTTGTAGGACTGTTCTCACAAGCTCAGGTACTCGTTGGACTGTTCTCACAAGCTAGGTACTCATAGGACTGTTCTCACAAGCTAAGGTACTCGTAGGACTGTTCTCACAAGCTCAGGTACTCACAGGACTGTTCTCACAAGCTCAGGTACTCACAGGACTGTTCTCAAGCTCAGGTACTCATAGGACTGTTCTCACAAGCTCAGGTACTCGTTGGACTGTTCTCACAAGCTAGGTACTCGTAGGACTGTTCTCACAAGCTCAGGTACTTGTAGGACTGTTCTCACAAGCTCAGGTAAACGTAGGACCATTCTCACAAGCTCAGGTACTCGTAGGACTGTTCTCAAAAGCTCTTTCTACTCGTAGGACTGTTCTCACAAGCTCAGGTAAACGTAGGACCGTTCTCACAAGCTCAGGTACTCGTAGGACTGTTCTCACAAGCTCAGGTAAACGTAGGACCGTTCTCACAAGCTCAGGTACTCGTAGGACTGTTCTCACAAGCTCTTTCTACTCGTAGGACTGTTCTCACAAGCTCAGGTACTTGTAGGACTGTTCTCACAAGCTCTTTCTACTCGTAGGACTGTTCTCACAAGCTCAGGTACACGTAGGACTGTTCTCACACACTCAGGTACTCGTAGGACTGTTCTCACAAGCTCTTTCTACTCGTAGGACTGTTCTCACAAGCTCTTTCTACTCGTAGGACTGTTCTCACAAGCTCAGGTACACGTAGGACTGTTCTCACACACTCAGGTACTCGTAGGACTGTTCTCACAAGCTCAGGTACTCACAGGACTGGTCTCACAAGCTCAGGTACTCACAGGACTGGTCTCACAAGCTCAGGTACTCACAGGACTGTTCTCACGAAGTCCGGTACTAGTAGGATTATTCTCACAAGCTCTTTCTACTCGTAGGACTGTTCTCACAAGCTCAGGTACTTCTAGGACTGTTCTGACAAGCTCAGGTACTCGTAGGACTGTTCTCACAAGCTAAGGTGCTCGTAGGACTGTTCTCACAAGCTAAGGTGCTCGTAGGACTGTTCTCACAAGCTAAGGTACTCGTAGGACTGTTCTCACAAGCTAAGGTACTCGTAGGACTGTTCTCACAAGCTAAGGTACTCGTAGGACTGTTCTCACAAGGTCCGGTACTAGTAGGATCATTCTCACAAGCTCTTTCTACTCGTAGGACTGTTCTCACAAGCTCTTTCTACTCGTAGGACTGTTCTCACAAGCTCAGGTACTCGTAGGACTGTTCTCACAAGCTAAGGTACTCGTAGGACTTCTCACGAAGTTTGGTACTAGTAGGACTATTCTCACACGCTCTTTCCACTCGTAGGACTGTTCTCACAAGCTCAGGTACTTGTAGGACTGTTCTCACAAGCTCAGGTAAACGTAGGACCATTCTCACAAGCTCAGGTACTCGTAGGACCTTTCTCACAAGTTCAGGTACTCGTAGGACTGTTCTCACAAGCTCAGGTACTCGTAAGACTGTTCTCACAAGCTCAGTTACTCGTAGGACTGTTCCCACAAGCTCAGTTACTCGTAAGACTGTTCTCACATGCTCAGGTACTCGTAGGACTGTTCTCACATGCTCAGGTACTCGTAGGACTGTTCCCACAAGCTCAGGTACTAGTGGGACTGTTCTCACATGCTCAGGTACTCGTAGGACTGTTCTCACCAGCTCAGGTACTTGTAGGAGTGTTCTCACCAGCTCAGTTACTCCTAGGAGTGTTCTCACAAGCTAAGGTACTCACAAGCTCAGGTAAACGTAGGACCGTTCTCACAAGCTCAGGTACTCGTAGGACTGTTCTCACAAGCTCTTTCTACTCGTAGGACTGTTCTCACAAGCTCAGGTACTCGTAGGACTGTTCTCACAAGCTCTTTCTACTCGTAGGACTGTTCTCACAAGCTCAGGTACTCGTAGGACTGTTCTCACAAGCTAAGGTACTCGTAAGACTGTTCTCACAAGCTAGGTACTCGTAGGACTGTTCTCACAAGCTAAGGTACTCGTAGGACTGTTCTCACAAGCTAGGTACTCGTAGGACTGTTCTCACAAGCTAAGGTACTCGTAGGACTGTTCTCACAAGCTCAGGTAAACGTAGGACCGTTCTCACAAGCTCAGGTACTCGTAGGACTATTCTCACAAGCTCTTTCTACTCGTAGGACTGTTCTCACAAGCTCAGGTACTTGTAGGACTGTTCTCACAAGTTCAGGTACTCGTAAGACTGTTCTCACAAGCCCAGGTACTCGTAAGACTGTTCTCACAAGCCCAGGTACTCGTAGGACTGTTCTCACAAGCCCAGGTACTCGTAGGACTGTTCTCACAAGCTCAGGTACTCATAGGACTAATCTCACAAGCCCAGGTACTCACAGGACATTTCTCACGAAGTCCGGTACTAGTAGGCCTATTCTCACAAGCTCTTTCTACTCGTAGGACTGTTCTCACAAGCTCAGGTACTCGTAGGACTGATCTCACAAACTAAGGTACTCGTAGGACTGTTCCACACAAGCTCAGTTACTCGTAGGACCTTTCTCACAAGCTCTGGTACTCGTAGGACTGTTCTCACAAGCTCAGGTACTCGTAGGACTATTCTCACAAGCTCAGGTACTCATAGGACTAATCTCACAAGCCCAGGTACTCACAAGACTGTTCTCACAAGCTCAGTTACTTGTGGGACTGTTCTCACAAGCTCAGTTACTGGTAGGACTGTTCTCACAAGCTCCGGTACTCGTAGGACTGTTCTCACAAGCTCCGGTACTCGTAGGACTGTTCTCACAAGCTCCGGTACTCGTAGGACTGGTCTAACAAGCTCAGGTACTCGTAGGACTGGTCTCACAAGCTCAGGTACTCGTAGGACTGGTCTCACAAGCTCAGGTACTCGTAGGACTGTTCTCACAAGCTCAGGTACTCACAGGACTGTTCTCACGAAGTCCGGTACTAGTAGGATTATTCTCACAAGCTCTTTCTACTCGTAGGACTGTTCTCACAAGCTCTTTCTACTCGTAGGACTGTTCTCACAAGCTCAGGTACTTCTAGGACTGTTCTCACAAGCTCAGGTACTCATAGGACTGTTCTCACAAGCTAAGGTACTCGTAGGACTGTTCCTCACAAGGTCCGGTACTAGTAGGATCATTCTCACAAGCTCTTTCTACTCGTAGGACTGTTCTCACAAGCTCTTTCTACTCGTAGGACTGTTCTCACAAGCTCAGGTACTCGTAGGACTGTTCTCACAAGTTCAGGTACTCGTAGGACTGTTCTCACAAGCTCAGGTACTCGTAGGACTGTTCTCACACGCTCAGTTACTCGTAGGACCTTTCTCACAAGCTCAGGTACTCGTAGGACTGTTTTCACAAGCTCAGGTACTCGTAGGACTATTCTCACAAGCTCAGGTACTAGTGGGACTGTTCTCACATGCTCAGGTACTCGTAGGACTGTTCTCACCAGCTCAGGTACTCGTAGGAGTGTTCTCACCAGCTCAGTTACTCCTAGGAGTGTTCTCACAAGCTAAGGTACTCGTAGGACTGTTCTCACAAGCTCAGGTAAATGTAGGACCGTTCTCACCAGCTCAGGTACTCGTAGGACTGTTCTCACAAGCTCTTTCTACTCGTAGGACTGTTCTCACAAGCTCAGGTATTAGTAGGACTGTTCTCACAAGCTAAGGTACTCGTAAGACTGTTCTCACAAGCCCAGGTACTCGTAGGACTGTTCTCACAAGCTCAGGTACTCATAGGACTAATCTCACAAGCCCAGGTACTCACAGGACTGTTCTCACGAAGTCCGGTACTCGTAGGACTGTTCTCACAAGCTCTTTCTACTCATAGGACTGTTCTCACAAGCTCAGGTATTAGTAGGACTGTTCTCACATGCTCAGGTACTCCTAGGACTGTTCTCACCAGCTCAGGTACTCGTAGGAGTGTTCTCACCAGCTCAGTTACTCCTAGGAGTGTTCTCACAAGCTCAGGTACTCGTAGGACTGTTCTCACAAGCTCAGGTACTCGTAGGACTGTTCTCACAAGCTCAGGTACTCGTAGAATTGTTCTCACAAGCTCAGGTACTCGTAGGACTGTTCTCACAAGCTCAGGTACTCGTAGGACTGTTCTCACAAGCTCAGGTACTCGTAGGACTGTTCCCACAAGCTCAGGTACTCATAGGACTGTTCTCACAAGCTAAGGTACTCGTAGGACTGTTCTCACAAGCTCAGGTACTCGTAGGACTGTTCTCACAAGCTCAGGTACTCGTAGGACTGTTCTCACAAGCTAAGGTACTCGTAGGACAGTTCTCACAAGGTCCGGTACTAGTAGCACCATTCTCACAAGCTCTTTCTACTCGTAGGACTGTTCTCACAAGCTCAGGTACACGTAGGACTGTCTGCACACGCTCAGCTAAGGGTGACCTATAGTGCTAGTTGAGGGAAGGAGGGTTCTAGGCCTCTGGGTGCTTCATGTAAGATTGTAGGCAGGGCCTGCGCTCTCTATAGTATAGGACTGGAGGTGGGAGGGCGGGTTATGGCCATGGGAGGATAAGATGAGGTTTGCTGGCGGGATCCATTACAGGACTGGGTATAGGAGGATGAATGTGGAGCGGTGCATAGTTATTTCTACAGTATGTGAATGCGGGACAAGGACACGTAAGCCCCTCATTACGATTGACTGTAAGAGGGACTGCTGGCATGCGGTGTACGGTATAAACATTGCATTTAAGGAAGACAGACGAGAGGACCATCAAGGACGAACAGTTCCTGCTCAACACTTGAACGGTCCTTGTGTGGTCCCAGCTTCACCCGTGGCTATTTAATACTCTCGCTGTCGACAGCCTTTTGAGCTTGGTGTCTCTCGCTCTCTCCCTCTCTCCCTCTCTGGTACCTATTTTTGACATGAAAGTCACCCTTGAATCTTAGTGTCATCAGTCTCTCTCCAAGACTTCTACTCATGAAAAACACGGCCTCTTGCACTCCACTTAGAGCTTTGGTATTATGGACGCCTCTCACTTGTATCATAATCCTCCAGAATATAAATGTCTAGCTCTAGGCCCCTCTCTTCTGCTGAACCCTTGCACATACTGATCACTTGTCTCCTGGGAGTCTCCCATTTGCCTTTGTCTGTCTGCAGACATGGCCCACAGACCTAGCCTAATCTCCAGAGATGACCTCCAGAACTACTCTAGATATGGAATCACTAATGGAGTGTATTTTAGTAAACGCACATTTAAAAATGTAAAAGCTTGCTATACCTTTCTTGGTGCATGCTAAACTTGTGGCGTGGTCTGGACACTTTGTGTAGCCTCTTTAACGTTGCCTAACTTGGACAGACGATCTCTCTCCCATATGGTGATTTTTGAGACCACAATTATGGTCCTGCGCTGATTTTAAGGATTCACCCACCTCAAGTGCATGACTATGCATCTCATTTGGGACACACTCCCACTTTACAGAATCAAACACTTTTGATGGCTATCAACCCTAGGACAGTTCTCAGTATTCCTCTACAAGAGACACCCTTTACCAAGCACCTCCTCTGAAACGTTACATATATAGATGCACTAAACAGCAAATGGATGACAACCAATCCCCATGGCACTCCTGCCTTTTGTTACCTCCATTCCTTCAGAATGGGCTCTATTTACCAGTTTTTTTGCTTAAATGCACACACATTTATTACGCAAAAATCAAAATAGGGAGTGAAGAGATAGTGCTTAAAAAGCACTGGGGTGGATGCACCCTCCTTCAGTCAATGGTATATTCAAACAACAAGATCCACCTCTAACAGGTTTTTCCGTGAGCCAAGATATTACAGGCATACACAGTATTTGTTAAAATACCCCTCACACACCAAAAGGTCCCTTGGTGTCATGCTTCATCATCGGGGTCTTCCCGCCCCGCTGCGGGACGGGGCGTGCTACGACTAGCGACTACGCTGGAGCACTCAGATATTGTAAGTGCTATGTGAGGTGTATTGTTGTGAGTGTAAGTAGGGTCAAAAAGTGATAGGATAAGAGAGATTAAAAGAATACCTGGCCTTTCGAAAACAAAAAAATTCTTTATTACTCTTAGGCTGGTATTGTTAAAAATTGGTGTGGCGGAGAAAAACACAGCTTGTCAATGAGCTAGTTCTCCTGATGGTGTCAACATGTTTCGAGGTTACCTGCCTCTTCGTCAGGACGGGGTGAGATCCCTCTATCACTCACAAATGTTGCCATCAATGTGTGTTATGTGTATATACAGGTGAAACGGATATTTTAATACCTATGTGGTATGCGATTAATTTACAGTTTATAGAGCCCTAACAGTATTACTGATTCGTGGGCTGAAATAAGTTGGAGACAATGCCCTATGAGCCGATCAGGAATGAGGGGTAAATGAAACTTCCATTCAACCTCGAGTTCTCCTCGCATCCCCCTCGTCGCGGCATCCGCGATGTGAATTCCGTGATTTGACATCACGGAAGCCGCGGACGAGGGAGGATGCGAGGAGAACTCGAGGTTGAATGGAAGTTTCATTTATCCCTCATTGAGGTTGTCAACCAGGAGTACACCAAGATCTATTTCCTTGGTCCCACAGCAAAGACCTCAATTACATTCGCCAGATACATTTCTCTAAATAACCATTCTGCTGATGAAATGATCCTAAACTCATTTACTTTAAAGGGAGTGGACTGTTTGTAGCCATATAAGAGAATGCATTCTTTCTGTCGCCTCACTGCACCCGCTCGGCTCAGCGATCTCAATCCTTTCAAATCTCTAGAAAATCAATGCGCAGGCTCGATAGAGGGATGTCAACGCCTCCTCTAATTTCTAAGTATATCCCATCTGGTCGTCTTTCATGAGGCACCTTTAGCTAATTGCTTCAGCTGAGCCCTTTCTTTAGTAAAAGGCGTAGCACTCACCCTTTCCCTCCATCAGTTACTTTGTAGCTCACATATGGCTCATCAGCTACGCTTTCCCCTGAAAGTACTAAGCATGTATTGCTTCAACAAGTCAGCTTTTTCAGAGTCGTTTTATTACTGCACCAGAATCTCACCCATTCTTTACCGAACCAAAGATCTGGCCATGATAGAGGAGTGTCCATTTTTTTAATGTTTTTGCAACACATTCAATCTATTTTTTTAGGATAAACACTTGCTTTTGAAGGGTTACCAACGCATATCTACAATACATTCAAAAGGCTTCCAGACATATCACTGCACATTCTATTGTCTACAGACATCAAAAACATTCTCCTGTGGTCGTAGTCTTTGAAGTGCCCTTCCTGCTTAGCTCTGTTTTCCAAAATATGCACACTAATTCCTCAAAAGTAACAGGAAAAAATGTTTCTTATCTATCATTACAAGCAGTGACTTTCGAAAAGAAAAGTCACCAACTTTGCAAATTGATAATCTTTTCTGTTTAAAACAAATGGTTATATAGGTCACTAGACTCCAGGTATTTCCCCCCAATCTAAAGTCTCAGCCGAAAAACTGCCAGTCAGTCTGCTCGGTTACTTCGTTTTGGAGAATGTTTGACATGTGTTCATGCACAGTCAAGCACATCTGTCTGCCTAAGAGGTTCTCCGTATTTTATCACTTTGGAGATCACAGGGCCCTAGAATGCCTGAGGTGTCCCTGAAGACAATGCAGAGCACTGCAGGGTCAAATGATCCTTGTGGCATAACCCAGGGTAGAGAAGGTGCTCACCCCAGAGCGGAGAGGAAATGGGCAAAAGGGGCAGGTCCTCATACTTTATGCTGCACTACTCGTGTAAGCATTGGGCAATCCAAACATCGCTGGGGGTTGGTCACTCATCCTAGCAGCCTCAGTACAGCATGTCCCACATGCAGGGAAGGTCTTCTTTGGTGGTCATCAGCAGTAGTTGTAGTTCCAGGCTTGTCCCCGCATAGTCCTTGATTGAGTCAGAGAGTATCAACCCACAGAGATTCTGTGCCAGGATCTTCTATTTCCTCGTTGCTGGTGCACAGCAAACTCTTCCCCAAATGCACAGTTAAATACTGAACCAAGTCATTTTTTTTGTGGCCCAGTACTAATTCTTTTTAATCCCCAGGCCTTGCCACTCATGGGAGTCAACTTTTGAATTTCCAGGGGTACCTCCAATACTTGAGTGGCATGTTTTTGGCATGTTCACCTCCTGTCCAGCTTATGTAGCGTGGCTGACACCCCGGAGCCGGTTTTGAGTGCCTGCCTCAGGTGAAATGGGTACTGGACTTAGACAGGAGGCCATACACGAAAGAACTCTAGATCTGGGACAGGAACATGCAGAGGGACAGGAACATGCAGAGGAACAGCAGCTACTTTACAGAGCTGAGGGTCTACCTCCCCCACCCACAGAGACAAATGGGGTTCTGGGAGAGGGCCAGGAGAGTGTGTAAGGTTGTTATCCTAGATGGACCCTGAACAGCTTACACAAAGCAGGCCATCATCTTTAGGTGCACACACACACAAGGAACCAGAGGGACCCCACCATTCAAATGTCCAAGCAAATGCGTTAAACACACAACCATCAACCGTCCTATTCACATGGGTGTAATCAAACTCCACACAAGTCCCCAACAAGAGGGAGGCTAGGGTACAGAGTTCAGAGGACTGTATAAACATTACATGGAAGAAGCAAATACGCCTTACCTCTGTAGGGGTACAGAAAAAAAGCCCCATGCCCTCAACTACTGATTAAGTTGCCACCTCTGCCAGTCCATGCATAGCCTAGGTTGGGAGGGACAGTAGTTGACGGTAAGACATTGGGTCACTGGTTGATGGGGTAAAACGCCACTGAAGCAGGAACCACAAACCTTGCCAGGTTGACCCAAACAAACCCTAAATTAACCTGTGCTCAACCCTTGGGTATCTTGGCACAGAGCAATCAGGCTTAACTCAGAGGCCAAGTGTAAAGTATTTGTGCAACTCTTCAAACAGTAACAACACACCACAAAAGCATCCCACACCAGTTTAGAAAAAAGAGTAGATTTAAATAAATAAAACAAGCCCAGAACAAAAATCCAAATCAGTAGAACCAGAGGTATGCAGGCTTAAAGATTTTAGCAAACATTGTGTTAAAAGCACAAAGCGACAACTGTGGATATCAGTTGCACCGGACTGGGCCAAAGACACAAGTTCAGGCCGACCGTGATGAAGAACAGGCCAGCTGCAGGGAACAAGTTAGGCCCACTGAACAAAGTACATTAGGTCCTGGTTATGGATTGTGACGCAGTTCCACGCCAAGGATGCGTCGCCCAGCCAAGGCTATGTGTCCGTTCTAAGATGTTGCGGAGCCGAGATGTATGGTCCTGCATCGTCATAGAGGATCCTGTTGATGAGGGTTTGTGGTACAAAATTCGGGGATGCGTCACTTAGTCGAGGCGCGTTGGTTTAGAAGAATCTGTGGGGCTGCGTTGCGAGAACCTGCATTGTCGTCGAGGCTGCCGTTGACAAGGGATGTGAGGGCCTACATCGGGAAAACCTTTCACAGGCGATGGTTTCGATGTGGTTGCAGGGTATCTGCGTCAGGAAAACCCTTGCAGCAGATGTATGCACTGGTTCTGCTCAGGTTTGCGCTGCAAAGCAGAGAAGATGCATCGGTTCTGCTGGGTTCACAGATGGGCTGGAAGAGCACCTTCAGGCCCATTTCCAAGGGTCCAGGACTGGGGCGACACCGCTTGGCAGAGCAGGACTCCCAAATGGCAGATTCCAGGTGCTTTGTTCAAGCCTCCTGAGGCTCTAGTCAGAAGGCCAGCCGACTAGCCATTGGAGTCACTTTGGGGTCCTGGGCTCATCAGGAGCAGGTCAAGCCCTTCTCACCCAGGCAAGAGGGAGGCAGGCAGCAGGTCAGCACCACAGAGCAGCAGTTCCTTCAGATCAGCTGTCCAGAGGATTAGCAGTCCGATTGGCAGCACAGCAGTTCTTCCTGGCACACTATCCACAGATCCAGTAGTGTTCTGCAGAGGTGGTGTATCAGGTCCAATTTTTATACCTGGTGCCCTTTCTCTGGAAGGGAGAAGCTTCTAGAGGTTTCTCTTTCAAGTCCACAGGCATACAATCTTCCCCTTCCTGGCACCAGACTAACTAGAGGGGGTAAGTAGACCTTTGTTTGGAGACAGGACATAGCTTCTTCACGTGTAGGTAGGGAATTTTCCAAGCTCCGCACTCCCATACAACCAGTGATGGCCCATCCAGGCACACCTAAGCTCTCTATTGCGTGAGGCTCTCTAACAGGAATACACAAAGCCCAACTGTCAGCTAAACCCAGTCATGTGCCCGGAAAGGCTACAGGCACTAAATAGCTAAGGCAGAAAAATGCAAACTTTCTAAAATTGCCATTTTTTAAATCGTAATTTAAAATCTGACTTCATCTGTAAGTTAGGATTGATCATTACAATGCCAAAGACACCAAACATGAACTAGTTCCCTCCTCCCATTTGGAAATACAGCTTATTAAATGTGATAAGGTAACTCCAATGTTATCCAAGGGAGAGGTAGGCCTTGCAGTAGTGAAAAACGAATTTAAGAGTTTTTTATTACCAGGGCATGTTAAGTTTAAAAATACATGTCCAATTTTTTTAATACACTGCACCCTGCTCTCTAGCAATAGTAGGTGTAGTGGAGTGGCATAGAGTAGAGTGGAGCGGCATGGGGCGCAGAGCAAGGCGGCGCAGAGCGGAATGGGTTGACGAGGAGCAGAATGTGGTGGCGCAGAGCAGAATGGGGTGGCGCAGAGTGGAATAGCATAGAATGAAGTGGCACAGAGTCTTGTGCCCACATCATGAACTTCCGTTTTAAATGTATTTTATATGTATGATGATCTTGTATGTGCTTTTATGGTTATATATTTGTGTAACCGAATAAAGTATTACATTACATTACAAGTGGCACATAGTAGAGTGGCATAGAGTAGGGTGGGTGGCTTACAGTAAAAAGTTGTAGAGTAGCAGAGTAGAGTGGTGTAGAGTACAATGAAATGGAATGGAGTGGCGTAGGGTTGAATGAGTGGCATAGGGTGGAATGGACTGGCGTGGGGTGGAATGGACTGGCATAGAGTGCCGTCGCATAGAGTAGATTGGAGTAGAGTGGTGTTGAGTGAGCTGGTGTAGAGTGTAGTTGAACAAAGTGGCATATAGCAGAGTGGAGTTGCGTAGAGTGGGGTTGTGTGGAGTAGCAGAGTGGAGGGACAGACATAGTGATGCGAATGTGAATGTGGGTGGGCCTGCACACCTATGGTACACTAAATGTTGTCCAATAGTGAAAACTAATGTTACAAATGTATGTGCGTGCGAAGCTGCGGGAAGGGGTACCACCCTCCCAAAAGTATGAATGAATAAAGTGAGCCCCTGGAAACCAAGGGCTACGCTACGCACAACTCTCAGGCCAAAGGCCTATAAACTTTTTACTTCTGTTTTAAACAAATATTTATTCAAGTTTCTTATATGTATATATTACCGTCCTCAAACATTATTACTCTCAAAATGTCAAAAGTAAAACAGTTTCTTACTCTTTAAAGCATAAATGTCAAAGTATAACATAACATTTCTCATTTGAAGAATTCAATCACGAAAATTAAATGATAAAAACCCAATGCATTTCGGGTTCACCCTGAACCCTTCATCAGGGGTTGTAATGGCTCTTTGGTAAAATTGAAGTTCCTCGGGATAGTTCAGTATCCGTATCTACAACAAAAAGAAGGATTTTTTTTTGTTTTGTTTTTTGTTTAACCAACATCCTAAAATTCCCTCAATATATATGTTCCCCAAAGTGCATAAAAATAGAGACAACCCACCCTTCCGCCCCATAGGTGCTGGATGTGGATCTATTCATGAAAATTTGGGTTACTATCTTGATTATCACTTACAGCCGCTTGTTCAAGCGTGGTCAACTTATGTTAAGGACACTACAGATTGTTTACAAAAACTTGACATGATAAAAGACATATTTCATGAGAACATTTTTCTGTGCACCATCGATGTGGTGGCGTTATACACGTCAATAGCACACGGAGAAGGGCTGGAAGCAATTGAATGGAGATTACTACAATCAAACTTTGCAGAAGAGAAAAGTGTGTTTTTACTTGAGCTGTTACACTATGCCTTATATCACAGTTACTTTCGCTGGAACGATGATTTTTATGTACAGAGGACAGGGACCTCCATGGGTTTTCCGGGGGCACCCGCATATGCGAATACGTATATGGCATATTTCGAACACCAACACATATTAAATCACCCAGAGTGGCAAAGACATGCTAGACTCTTTATGAGATATATCAATGACATTTTAGTCATCTGGCAGGGTCCGAGGAAGATATTGGAGGAGTGTTTAACTGAATTGAACACTTTTAACAGCAGGATACAATTTACATCGGAGATTGATGCACACAAGATACATTTTTTGGACATTGAAATTTTGAGAACCGAGAGGGGGTTGGAAACCAAGGTTTATCATAAGCCAACTGATGTGAACAGTGTATTGCATTTTACAAGCAGTCATCCTTTGTCACTGAAACAACATCTACCAGTCTCACAAATGATGCGAATTAAGAGAATATCCTCGGATGAAAATGAATGTGAAAGAGAGATTCAGGAACAGGAAAAGAAATACAGAAGTAGAGGTTACCCGGATACTACACTGTGTGAGGCGAGAAGAACAGTGTCTAAAACAAGCAGGGTGGAACTTTTGAAAAAACAGGTTAAATCGACAGAGAGAAGAGAAGTTTATGTATTGAAACATTCTACACAGGCCCCCAAAATTAAAGCCATTATTCGGAAAAGATGGGAACTAATAGAGAATGAACTGGATTTCCATAACATCTTTACTAAACCTCCGTTATTCGCACACACTCGTGCTCAAAATCTAAGCGAATTACTAAAAGAGACCACTAGGATTCCACAAATGTTACAATTTAGGGGCATGCGGAAATGCTATAATTGTGGACAATGTGGGAATGTGATTGTGAGTAAAGTATTTCAACACCCAAAGACTGGTAAACCTATTTCTTTAAAACATACTTCAGATTGCACAACCGAAAATGTCATCTACGCAATAAAATGTCCATGTGGATTGGTTTATGTGGGGAGAACTAGCAGAAAAATAAAAACTAGAATAGTGGAACACAAGCCGCATCAGGAATAAAAACATGAACTCATCATTGGCAGCGCATTGGGTAAATGCTGCTCATACCATTCCACAGCTGAGATTCACTATTTTAGAACATGTCACACCTTTTCCAAGCATAGATGTAAACACCACACTTGCTCGTAAAGAAACTGAATGGATAAAAAGACTTGGAACTGTAATCCCGGGGGGTCTGAATGACCATTATGAACTGTTATGTTTTGTGTGAATTATCTAACCTTAAGAATGGAAGGGGTATATTGCATTCTTCATAATACACAACTTATGAACAATTGATTCATTTTTAATTAGCCACATACTTCTGTTTTTTCTGCTCTTTCTTCTTAAGTCTAATTTTGCTCCCACTTAGATTTTCTTAGGGTTTAGGTGTAGTCACGAACTCTGGTAACTTCATAGAGTCGAGCTCGTTTTTGAGCGCCATTTTGAATCAGGCTAGTTGACCCGGACAGTCCTCTTTTAATGGTTGATTCCGACGCGACGCGCATAATCTTTAAATGGTTTGGAGCCTCGCGGACGGTTTATAGACTCGTGGAGATTAGAAATACTCAGTGGTTCCTATCTGATGGTGACACGACCGCTTTCAAGGTAATACTTTTCAGCAGAATACACTTCACGTAAGAACGGAATTCGTGAGCCTGATTGGAGATTCAGCACTTAGTGTGTTTTCGTTTATTTGTAGGAGGAGGAGTCTTGCAGACTTTTGCTACAAACACACTTGTCGGAGAAAGAACATCTTTTCTATGGGTAAGATGGAGACTTTTGTTCTCCGTGTTTTACGAGGTGATTAAACGCATGAGCCAGCATATATTTAGATTGGGAACTCACTAAGTATTTACATTGTGTATTTCTCACATAGATAGTGGATGTTGATAATGGATGGACCTTTCGATAATTACTGCTTGGGTTTTCACTACATACTGTGGATCTGACGGGTAGGTTCACTTATTTTGGATTATGGTTAACACATAGTGTTAAGTGCAGGAGAGGCGTATGTTAATACAGTGATGTTATTTCACAGAATATGAAAAACTCGAGTTCTTGGAATTTACAGATTCTGATAGATTGTTGGAAGGTTCAGAGGTACATTTTATTTTATTTTATTCATTTGGACCATGGCTTTCAGGAGGGGGTCTCTGCGCAATTACTTTTCAATTAACCTCTCACCATAGGTTTTACACTTTTGTGGCATTTTTTGAAAAACTCATGTTCTGGTGAGCATATAGCGTTAACTCTTTACCCCAGATTTCTTTTACTTTTTTCACTCGTTTTATTAACCTCACTGGTTTCTTTAGGAATCTTTGTGATATTAGAAGGAATGCAAACCCTGAGACGTGGTGAAGGGGACAACATGTACTCCATGTATGTTTTTTACAATGAAAAAAATCATTCTTTTTGTTGTAGATACGGATACTGAACTATCCAGAGGAACTTCAATTTTACCAAAGAGCCATTACAACCCCTGATGAAGAGTTCAGGGTGAACCCGAAATGCATTGGGTTTTTATCATTTAATTTTCGTGATTGAATTCTTCAAATGAGAAATGTTATGTTATACTTTGACATTTATGCTTTAAAGAGTAAGAAACCGTTTTACTTTTGACATTTTGAGAGTAATAATGTTTGAGGACGGTAATATATACATATAAGAAATTTGAATAAATATTTGTTTAAAACAGAAGTAAAAAGTTGATAGGCCTTTGGCCTGAGAGTTGTGCGTAGCGTAGCCCTTGGTTTCCAGGGGCTCACTTTATTCAGACATAGTGACGCGGCATAGAGTGGATTAGCATACACTGAAGTAGAGAGAGTTCCACCAGGAAATAGAGGGAGAGGTGAGACACAGGTCCTAATTAGAAAGAACATCAACTACTGACAGGAGGAATGCATGCGGAAAACTATTGTAAAAGACATTTGTATCCATACCTAACTAATAAACCGGTTTACTTCTACCTGGAATGGGTGGACTTGTATTTTTATATGTCTGGTATGGATTTGAGCTCTACTGAAGCTCTAATTCTCTCCTTCGAACAGTTTTTATAGCCACAGCCGACCTGAACCCAACAACTGGAATTACGAGTGTGAAATTTCTCAGGGGTCGATTGTGCTCAGAGGTTCAAGCAGTCTGTTGACTATAAGGAACAATGACTTCTGCTTATCCAGAACGTCAATCATCAACATTTACTAAAAGTAAAAGAACTATAGGGACCCAAACTCTACCTCGATATATTTAAGATTTGGGAATTGTCACAACACATCTGAGTTGCGGGAAAGGACTATTTTTCTTCTGGTCAGTCTGGCACATCTTTATTTTTGAGGGGCTTTCCTCTTTATATTCAATTCACTTGAACACACGAAACTTTCTGGACTGTGTGTAGTAAGTCAAAAAACAGGAGAGAGCTCATCAGCCGATGTGAAAGGCGAGGTACGCTCTCAATCTGGGCGCAACAAAGCAAATTTGATGCACTTTACTCTTTGCATAATGCATGGTGCAAATATATGCTTGGCAGCATACAAGGTACTGTGGTGACATTGAGGCCTGTTTGGGTCAGCCTCGTTTGAACAATGTCACTGAGTGTACACAGTTTGATCACCTCCACTTGGTCTCCAATTGTTTGTGGAAAGCTCTCAGCTTACCCTGCCACTACTCCCTCCAGATAATGTTTATCCTTTACCTTGGATTTCTCCCCGAGTTTTGCCCTCAGTCCTGGCTGCTGTTATACTTACAATGACCTGCGTCCTTGACCCTACTCCCTTAGTGATGGAAGACAAAGGATGCCACTACACAGAGGTGCAGTCAGTCACGTGCAACTCCAATGGAGATTTCTATAACCCAAGAAGAAATATTTCTCTATTTAAGTGGAAAGCCCTCACCCATCCTAAGGTGACATGCTTCATTATTGGGCCCGTCCTCACAAACAGATAAACACGCATTTGCAATGCAATCAGTTTTGCATTAGTAAAAGTTAGAGCTATTGGCGTTGCAAATAACGCTTGTTTTAGTTATGCTTTTTGGTTTGCAGGGAAGGATCATTTGACTTATCCAAAGAGATAGGAAGTAAAGGGGATGGAGAGGAAACGGTGGAAAGCAGGGCTGGTAGGAGTAGTGCTTGAAAAGAATGAGGAAAGACGGAATTTGTGCACATGTAAAATGCCCCCCAGCACTGCAAATACACCAGTGCACGAGACAATAGGGAGAGCACACACAGGCGAGCACTTACCTGAATATTGTATGCATACTCTATTGTCCGCAACTTTGCAGATATTAAACTATAAATATTATATGCCTTTCATGTCTATGTAACGGATCCACCGTCCTTTTGGAATGTGTAAGCTCTAAGAGCGGAGCTGAAGGGATGTGATAACAAAAGGATCAACGTGGGGGGTGTGGGGACAGAGAGAGTTAACAGGTGACAGGGTGCAGTGAAAGCAAACCAAGGCAGATGTTCCTTTGCACAGGGCGTCTGGACTCTCATCTTCAGAGACAGCAATTGAGTGCGTCAGCCGGTCCCACCACACCCAGAGTAGTTTATGATATAATAATGAGAAACTCTGCGTCACAAAATTAAGCACCTGGGACCTTCTCTTTATAATGGAATGCATTTATTCTGTTGCCAGATGTTTATTATAATTTTCTGTAATGAGGGAAAAAAAATACAGAACTATTAGTATTTAATTAACTAATTAGGGGGCATGAAAGTAAATTACGTAGGTGGGCGGCCACAGGCTATTTGAACATGCAGGCTGCAGGGAGAGATGGAGACTGTGCTCTGAAGCTAACACTGCACCAAACTTCACTTTTGCTGGGGCAGAAAGAAGAAACAAGCATTGGCATAGCCAATAGGTCTCGCCTTTGGGACCTTATAAGATACATTAAATGCTTTGTTTTTTAAATAAATAAAATGAATAAAACTCGATTAAAAATGCATTTCCCGTTTTTCTAGCACAAGTTGCCTGCCTGTTTATTCAAAGAGCTCTGTGAAGGGAGGGCTGAGCTTTGTATAGGATAACAAAGTCTACAGCAAAAAGTTAGATATGGTGGACAGCTGCAGTCCAACATGGATTATCCTCTGGAAATTAAGAGTTTCTGGCTTTTTCCGAATTTCAAATAGTCTCCTTTGTGTCAGATAAACAGTCTAAGTGAAATACAGTGGAAGCTAGGAACGCATAGATTTTGTACCACAAAATAAGGGCCATGACAATTATGTAGAAGCTGGAGGTCAAAATTCAACGACGGGGTCGGCCAATTGTGGCAAAACAGTGAAATTATGCTTTATATAATGATAATAATGGAAAATGTTGCTAATTATGTGAGACGGTTTAGTAATTTTGACGTTTTAATATAGCTGATAAAACTGCTATATATGTGCCAGCTCCTCTTCAAAATGTTGTCCAACAACACTTCTATATTTTGGCTAGCACTGAAGTACAGGAAGGCCACTTTAGTATTGCTGTCCTTTCTAAATCACAGAGAAAAACACACTTCATTGAATGCACCATCTAAAACATTGCGCTGAACAGAAAGCAAGTCTATAAGTACACACGTATGTCATGAAAGGTGTGCGTCATATGTTCGCACATCTCTTACACTGATTTCCAATTCAGACTTACCATGTGTTCACCCAAAAGGGGCCTATGGAGCATCCCTGTCAATTAAAAAGCAGCTCTGCGCCACAGTATACCATACTGTATATTAACCTGCCCGTGAAGACTAAGAGGTACTTTGAAATATAAACATTTGATCTTAAGAAGTCAACTTGTCAGTGGTATTCAAATAAAATAAGGTGTTTTCTATATTGCAAGACTCTGCCACTTTATTCCAGGGCCTCTTCCCATGGAGGACTGGACGATGAGCGTCAGTAGCTGTGGCTGACTAATAATGATGTCTGAACATATCATCTCTGCGCCTCAGCGAGGGTACTCCGCAGACTGTAAAGTCACCTCTCGTATCCCACGGGGCAAGAATATAATGGAAAGGTGTCGCCTTTGAAGCAGCTTATGTAATAACTAGGATGTGGACCCCATAAGGGGGTGACACAAGTGACAGCTGGATGTGTAATGGTATCTCACCTGTGCTGCAATGTTAAGTGCATACGAGTGTAATGAAGTATCACTTCTGTAGCGCCCCACGTGAGTGGGCCACAAGCGATAGCTGGGAAATATGTAACTGGAGCCATACCTCTCCAGCGCACACATGGAAACTAAACACCAATAACCAGCGATGTATGTGCAGTGTCAGGAACCATTGATGCGCAATCAAGGCAATTTACCCCATGTACTATTTTGATTGAATGGATAATTCGAGATTTACATGTATAAAGTGCCAAAACTGCACTTGCTCAAACAGGGTGGGTGTACTGCAGTAACTAGAAATATGCACTGGGGTGTCACGTTTGCGGAGAGCAGTGTTATTGTTAAGTGCCTGGTGATATATGGTGAGCTAGATGTCACTTCTACATTGTTGCAGTGAAGGGCAGGTCACTTGCGATAACACGGAAGTGAATGTCACATCTGCGGTGCCCCATTGTGAGCAGTCACTTGTAATGGGATGAAGTCTAATGTGCAACTGTTGGGGTGCCAATCGTGTCCGGTGATGGAAAAGGGACGGATATTGCCAATAACCAAACGTGAATTACAGAGAAGGCCTGCAGCGTTCCAGTGATGGCTCAAGTGACTAAGCAGGGCACCTGTAACAGGGAGCTGCCAAAAACCTGCTTAGGTGTTTGGGTCGAGTGATTGGTGGTTTACCTAGGACAACCTGGGACGAGTTGCTGGCTGGTCAAATCTATAAGAGGGCTACGTCAAGCCATTCGATAGGAAATATGTCAGGCCTTCTCCATAGGGGTATGCCATGCTGCAAGCGGTCGCTTGGTCTCAAGTGGGCGTGGCAAGGAGTCCTGTCAGTTACCTAAGAACGGGGAGTACACTTTCCTACCAACTGTAACATTTTAAGGAAAATGTAACCAATAACCCATCCATAAATTCCCATAAAGAAATTAAACAACAACTTTGATGACAGCACACGTTGATGTCCAACACCAACCACAGGGTTGCAGGCGGTCACACACATGGCCTGCAGGACTGGGGGTGGCACTCACCTTGGGCGTGTGCATTGAAGAGCTGTAGCTTGCGGAAAGTCTTGTGCGGGTGATGGGCCCCCCAGCCCGCAGCAGGGAAGGAGATGAACTGCGCACGAAGCGGATCGGGGAGCCGTCGATGAAGTACTAGCCGGGAGACTTGACGGGCAAAGAGATGGCGGTCAGGAAGTAGTCGTGGGGGGATTTGACAGGCGACAAGGATTCAAAGCCTTCTTCCTCCCAGGAGTCAGCCTCGCATATCTCTTCATCCTCTGGGGCACGCTCCTGCGTCCCACGACACAGCGGAGAGTCTGACTCATGGAAGGCCGAGTCCTCACCGGTACTGCTGCCACCGGCGTGTTTGTCATCGCTGGGGGAAAAGTGCAGCTTTTGGCGGAGGGAGGGCGCCGCAGTCCTAGGTGAAGCCCGGCACCTGCGAGCGAGGGGAAAACAAAGGAACAGAGGTACGCGCATAGTGTGCGCCGCGCTACTTAAAAACAGATGGTACAACAGATAACCCGCGGTTCGTAACCGTGAGAATAAGCCGTGGGCGGATACATGCAGACGCCTTTGACCAATTGCATGATGTCTCTTTGAGAAAGACACACAGAAAGCCCAATGGGAAAAAAAAAAGCCCAGAGCGATTCCAAGAGGTTGTTTTCCTAGAGCAGCGCATGAGCACTGCACTAGGCTCGACCTAAAAACAAACAAAGAGGGAAGGGAGGCCAGGCAGGGGACTGGAACTGAGGAATTGGTGACAAAGAGAAACCATCGAGCGGCCTCCCCTTCCATCTCCGCTTTGTCAATTAAGTTTTACTTTGCAGTGCAATGAATCCATCTTAGGTAGATAAAATAAACATATTAAATAACTGCACCAATTGACTAAGCGACCAGAGACCCACCCCATAGCAATTTTTCACAGAGAACGCATCAAAAACATTAAGTCAAGTAAATGAATGTATTTCTTCGAATGACAATTGTTTTATACAGATTTAAGTTGTGGGAATTCGCATGTCCTTTGACTGGAGATAAATGGGGAGGCCGCACTCTGGTTTAACGCGCTGTCTGCAGAGAGTGTTGGAGCAGCACTGCTTAGCGTCTGACTCTCCTATCCAAACTCAGCCTTTGATCTGATGTGGTACTGATATATATATATATCCGGCCAGTGATACTCGAACAGCACTTACAGTATTGAATTTAATGGGCAATGATGCACTCACCAACGATCTTACATCCACACAGGATGAGTTGAGGGCAGCTGACATTCCCCAAATTGGAGCTAATACCAGTCCTTTCAAACAAACGTCCAAATTTAATCCTACCATGCCCAGAGACTCCATTGATGTTTTTCAGGACGTGGTGGTTGAAGACCTGAAGCGGTTACATCATCAGATTAAGCATAAAAAGCGATACAGAAGCAAACAGGAAACTGCATATCATGCTTTGGTTAAAAAGTTAAGTAATGATCACAACATCATAGTAACCACGGCCGACAAGGGGGGCAATGTGGTCATCTGGCCCCAGGAGGAATACATAAAGGAAGCAAAGCGGCAGCTCAGTGATGGTACTTGCTATTCCATTACCACCATGAGACACTTTGAATCTTCCAAGGAATCACTCAAAAAATTGCTTTTCAAATATAAAAGGGAAGGCATGATTTCCTTGCAAGAATTTGAATTCCTCCATGTCGAGTACCCTGTTTTGCCTAAACTCTACTTACTCCCTAAGATACATAAACTATCAAGACCAGTGCCTGGCAGACCAATCATTTCGGCCATTGCAGGAGTGGCTGAACATGTCACAGAGTACATCGATTATTTCCTGCAAAGTCTGGTCCAAGAACTACCCACGTATGTAAGAGACACAGGCGATTTTCTGTCCAAAATCCAAAACATCCAGTGGAGTGATGGAATGCTCATGATTACTTTGGACATAGAATCGCTCTATACGAGCATAGAGCATGTATGTGGTATAGAAGCACTTGTTTTTTTCCTAGGAAAAAGGCCTATTAATTGTTACCAGCATAACAAAGTACTGATTGAGCTTACAACATGGTGCCTGAATAACAATTTCTTTCTTTTTGGGAGCGAGTTGTATTTGCAGAAGCGTGGGGTCGCAATGGGGGCCTGTTTCTCTCCCAGCTACGCGTGCTTGCACGTGGGCTGGTGGGAGGAGCAGGTCCTCAGGCGGCAACACGCCCAAATCTTTTCTGATCATGTTTTGCTTTGGCTTCGTTATATTGATGACGTTTTTTTGTTATGGCAGGGCGACAGGAACAGTGCACAACGGTTCATTGATTCCATCAATGTTAATAATGTGAACCTTAATTTCACTAGTTCCATCAGCGATTGTGAGGCAGAATTTTTGGATGTTAAAATCCTTATCCGCAATGGCCAGCTCACTACTAAGCTTCATCGGAAAAGTACTGCGGGCAACAGCATTTTGCACGCTAGCAGTGCACATCCGCGCCATGTGGTAGACAATATTCCTCTAGGTGAACTCTTAAGGATTAAGAGAATCTGTAGTACAGACTCTGATTTGGAATCTTGCACTAATGAAGCCCTGACTAGATTTCGCGCTAGGGGCTATCGTGAATCAGTGCTTAAAACTGCAATGCTAAAAACCAAAACTAGATCTCGTGCTTCTTTGCTTGAGACTAATAGCAGTGCTGTAACATCTTGCACTTCAGATGAAGATATAACGAACCCCAGGTTCCTCACGCCATACAGCAAACAGGCCAGGCAAATTAAATCCATTTTGTCTAATAGATGGCCTGTTCTTGCTACAGACCCTGTACTAAAACCTGAACTAGCGCAAGTCCCTATTGTTACCTTTAGGAAAGGTCCCTCACTCAAGTCCCATATCTGCCATGAATTTCCTGAACTTAGAAAAAAGCAGGAATGGATGAAAATAAGATCAGGTTTCATACGCTGCACCTCTTGCAGGGCTTGTAAATTTTGGCAAAAGCACGCGGCAATACAACACGCCGTTCAGTCCAGACCCAATCCAAATCAAGGGTCAATATAACTGTAAAACTGAATTTGCCATTTACGTTTTAACTTGCACATGTGCACTCAGGTATGTCGGCAGTACACGACAACCGGTACACGTTAGGATCCTCCAGCATCTGCGTGCTATCGTCAATAACGATCCAGCCTACCCTGTAGCTAGGCACTTCAAGGCAATACACAACAACAATCTGGAGTGCCTATCTTATTTTGTTATCTCTGCAATTGACAAACCCAGAAGAGGCGGAGATAGGGTCAGATTGCTGAGAAGAATGGAGTCTCACTTCATTCTTGAGCTAGACAGCAGATCCCCTAATGGCCTTAATAACACGGAGGACCTACATGTGTTTCTATAAATTAAGCCTTGCTTTCTCCCTCGTTCTGTATTGCCTTGGGTGGTGGGGTTCTTTTGGTTGCCGCCCTCCCCCATGTGATGAATATTTTTGTCTCCTTGTTGGGTTATTGCACGTATTATCTGTACATATTACTTTACGGTGGTTCATTACTTATGTATGAGTATTTAATTTTTTAGGTACACTTATTTGAGGACATAGACAACAGTTTTTTTCTGTATTCCCTGATCAATATGTTTTTGCAACAGTTCACATTTTGACAATAACATCCCCTTGACTACTATACCAACGAGCCCATGCCTCATAATTATGCTGCTACAGTCGGATGTTTACATATTACGCTGATTTGCACTTTGATAAATATAGATGCAACATTATACTGTTTACATTCAAGCGTATTTTGCACTTAACCAACAGTATTACTGTGGTTTTTTTTTTTAATGCATCTGTTATAAGAACAGCTATTAAGTTTTAAATGATGCACTTTGCACTTTATTCTGCTATTTTGCACTATTAACTTTGAATGTTGGCGTGGGCTTAACGAGTGTATATATATATATATATTTTATATACAACCTTTTGGTATTTGCATTTTAAGCTGTTAAAAAAGTTATCTTTACATCTTTAACTTTTTAATCATGGGTTTCCGTTTTTGTCAAAATGTGGATTTAAACCAGTCAAATGAATTTGTTTAACTGTTGCCATTTAAAATTGTTTGGAAAACAGACTAGGCTACTCATTACAAGTAGTTTGTCCTCGCTGTCTACTATCACGAGGTGTATGATGAAAAAAAGAAAGAAAAAAATGCACTTTTTTCACTGTTTGGCAGTTACTATTTAAAACGCAAGCATTTCCAACTCTGACTGTCTGTGAGCAAGGGCGAATGCCCGAAACGCGTCAGATTGCTTGGTTCAGCTTTTAAATAAAAAAATCTGTGCTTTATACTTATTGGATCTGCGTAATTTCCTGGGTCGCTGTGGTCGGAGCCTGGGTGATTGCACTTGTTGGAGATATATATATATATATATATATATATATATATATATATATATATATATATATATATATATATATATATATATATATATATAGAGACACATAGACCATGAATCCTACTAAAGCTTCAGATACGATTTTTTATTAAAACTAATGCTATAACCGAGAGAGTGACTTAGTAAATAAGCAAACATGTGTAGTGTGATCATTAGAGCTTTGAGATGCCCACGATGCCCTTTACCTATACTTTAAAAGTTGTGTTAACCCACTTGCACACTTGTTACTCGTCTCAATCCCTCTGCCTCAGACCCCTCTCCTGCCCCAGAGAAGGTCGGTCTGTGACTACCCGCTGCATTACTGTGACACCCCCTCAAACATGTGAGAGGCTGGGAGTCCCACAGAGCCGTCGTTCCACGGTGTGTGAAGGCTATTGAGGTCTGCCATGTTGACCGCCTCCAGCCCAATCGAACATCTCCTTGGGGTCCGGTGCCGCCAGTATAGCCAATCAGCAGAGCGCAGCTACATGCGAAAGAGAGAAAGGACTACAGCTGCTCTTGTTTACTAAAAGGACAGGAACACGTGCTCAGACTCCACCCTTGATGGAAGCGTGACCCACCATCACCACAACATGTTAATTCAAGGCTGTGGCGAGTGTAAGGGGTGGGGGCATTGGTCGGCAGCAGCAGGGGAAGTCTTGAGTGAGCAGGGGCATACTGAACTGAGTGCATCAATTGCAGCTGGCATTACTACCAGCCAGCCACAAAACGGGACTAAAAACACAAGCCCATGCAGCCCATGCAGTGGAGGGGGGATGAGCAGCACCGCGTGGGCTGGGCTGCAGCAGAGAAAAAAGCCCAACATGCAGGAGGAGGCAGCAGCTGCAGCTCGAGGAGTGGGAGCGCAGGCTTGCTTGTGTTACGGCCACAAAACAATAACAATTATAAACAAGGGGAAGGGGATAAGCAGCGCCCCATGGGCTGGGCTGCAGCAGAGAAAAAAGCCAGACACGCATAAGGAGGCAGCAGCTACAGCCGGATGAGTGGGAGGGAGCCTTCACATATGTTAATAGCTGCTCCAAGTAAGAAAAGAAAAAAAAAAAAAAAAGAGTGCACACAGTCATAAACGACAGAGTAACAGCACATGTAACAGGGGCAGTCTTCATGGGAGGTTATAAAAGTCCAAAAGGAGGGACTAATAAGCCTATTCACCAATCAAAAGCCAACATTTACAAAGGACAGTAAAAGGAGCCAATTGAAAAGATGGACGGTGCTTAAACCCCATATTCTATTAACATGTCTCGAACAGACAGGGCATGTGCTGCCTAGGTGAGACCTAATAATGTAATGGGGTGAGCTACAACTTCCTACTCAATCCAAAAGGAGACATGGAGGGAGCTCTTAGGACTGTTTTGTTGTATCAAGTACTTGCCCTTTGCTAGTTAGGTGTGGGTGGGATATGAGTGCAGAGTGCAAGCGCTTATGAATAATAGAATTAAAACTGCCCAAAGGTGGACCAACAACTTTATTAGAAGTCCCCAAACAGCAGATTAAAACTCAGAGGGGAGTGAAACCTTCAACCAAACCAGGTTGAAATGTTTCTGCCCGTCTTAGGGCCTTATAAAGGGGTTCTGAGCATTCACCAGGACAGGTAGGTAGTCACTCTGCCAATTAAAGAAGGTGTGAAAAGGGAAGTTAAAATCCATTAAAGTGGCCCAAATCAGTTTAAGCTGGTCCACTATTGTTGGCACCGGAGGAAAGTAATATAGATAGTAAACAACCGTAATTTTAAAAAGACAGCACTGAACAGTGGGACATAATTAAACAAGCATTTGCAATCGGGATGTATCTGCTATGTAACACTATTGAACTCTGTGCTTTGCTTTGTACTAACAAAATGTTTTGCAAAAATAAAGTTAAAAAAAAACAAACAATGAAAAACAAGCATTTGCAATGCAATCGGTCTCGCCTTTGTGACCTTATATGTATTTAGCTATGCATCACATTAGCCTAGGTGCAAAAATACTACTGTTCTTTAACACAGAGGGAAAGTAAGCACCAAACTGCGTGACACGCCAGATATGGGAACACATGGAGAGAAATATTGCCTTTCAGCTGGAAATGGTAAAGTCCAAAGCTCTGTTTTTAAAATAAAAGCAGGGCCTTCGGTGGTCATATCACTGAAAATACAAGATTTGAAAAAAATATTATGGTCTACGGTTGCTCGTGGAAGACAATTTCTATGGACTGGAATCTAGAGAATGCTAAAGTGATTCTGGTATTTTACTGACCTCTGCTGGTCGTTTTCTATCAAGAAAGTTAAATAGAGGCAGTTGAACAGAAAAAAGTCCCTAAGCGTCGGCAGACAAGTCCAGGGCTGATCTCCAGTGCCCACAAAGTACATACACATATAAGTATATACTAAAGTATATACAAGAGGTCTTGAATACTCGACCTAAAAAAGAGTGGTGCAAATCTAAAAAGGGGCGATACATGCACCTCTTAAGCACCCCAACACCGTGCTGTAAGGTAAATAACTCACCCACTATCAAGCTGAGTGGTAGGCTTCAACTCAAGCCTTGACTGAAAGACAGGACGGCCACAAAAAAACAAAACATCATAATCAATAAAAATCGGGTTGTTTTAACAGAAAAGTATACATCTAATCATGTGGTGAAATTTAACTACAAACTCACTTCGTAAGAAATTAAAAACATTTTAACATAGTATAAAGTGTCAACATAAGTACCCACAAGTATTGTTGATCAAAAAAGTCAATAAGTCGATGTAATAACTGGGAAATTATTTTAAGATTCTAACATGACGTTGAATAAAAGTCAGGGACCACAGACAAGAGTCCACAAGATACAGTTAGTGGTGCACCGTTCCATAATTTTTAGGTCTCGGGCCTAGGTTACACTGCGCATGCAGTGTCGCGCAGCGCGAGTCCTTTTCTCGGCGTTTTGAAAATAGACCTGGAAATTCCACGCAGCTCGTGCGTGTTATTTCCTAGGTCCATTTTCATTGGCCTTCGCGTGCGTGTGTTTTTAAAACAGAACACGCAATAGGCCATGGGCGGTCCCGTAGCTCCGCCTATGGCCTATTGGTGTCTGTTACGCGCACCAGAGGCCATATATCTTCAATTATCGCGGCCGTCAAGGCAGTGATAATTGAAGACATATGCTGGTAGTGAAAGCATATGTCAGGAAAGGCGCGCGCACCACTCCGGGCTTTGTTTTTTTCTCCCGATTGCTTCCAGTTTCCCTCAGCGCGGCTCAGGCGGCCGACGAGCACATAGGGACCCGACGCTCCTCTGTACATCTGGGCTGGCCAGAGCAGAGAGGGGAGTGCTGGTAGGAGTGTTTTTACGGCCTGCGGACGATGCACCCTCCCCAATGAACCTAGGGCTCTGGCTGCTTGGGTAGAGTCATCCGTGCTGCAAGAAACTGAAAGTGCTTCCACGCTTCAGCCTCTCTCGGCGAACATTAATCTGTCCTGGGAAGTAGGCTCCTCCTTTCGATAACTAAGTAAAGGCACGCTTCGTGATCTCACATGCCAGGAAGCCCTTCCTTGAAAGCAGCGTGGGTAGAAAGCGGTGCCTCCTCTCTACAGGGCAGCGGTTGCGTCCCCCGCCCGTCTGTGGAGTGGGGCACGGGGGATGCTCCGGCTCCGCGTGAAGTGCACCCCATCCCGGGCGGTTGTTATGGAATCTAGGTCTGAGAGGACGGCACACAACTGTGCACCTCATCCCGCGGGCTGCAGCCCTGTGTGTGTGTCATTGTGATACTGTACTGTAGCGCTGTATGTAGTGCACGCGGCACAAAGCGCACATCACTTATACTCGGGAAGAGCAGTGGAGCTTTAAGTGGGATGAAAAAACATGGGGGGGCTCGTAAAGGGGCGTGGCCACTGTAATTAAGGGTGTGATTTAAAACACGAGCTAAAAATCTGTGTTTAGCACGCTGTGCCGCCTGACTTGTATTTGATGTTTCTGCCATTGCATCCAGAGATACGATACAAGTGACATCATGACTACAACAAGGCAGGACCATTGGCTTTGTCAATGGTTGTTAGTTGAACCTGGGGGTGCACCTCATCCCGCGGGCTGCAGCCCTGTGTGTGTGTCATTGTGCTACTGTACTCTAGCGCTGTATGTATTGCACGCGGCACAAAGCGCTCATCACTTATACTCGGGAAGAGCAGTGGAGCATTAAGTGGGATGAAAAAACTAGGGGGGCTCGTAAAGGGGCGTGGCCACTGTAATTAAGCAACAGGAACGAAATTAGATGGCTGGGCGATAATTGCGCTGGGTTATGGTGATAACAAGTATGTATTAAACAATCAGAGAAAGCTCAAAGGATAAGGTTTAGGCCATCAAACTAAAACCAGATAGGTATGAACAAGTCAAAACCCTATGAACATGAAAACAGAATATATCCTGAGCTAAAAGAAAATAAAGTGTACATATGAACAAATGACGAATCGAGTGTTTCTTCTTTTCTTCTTTTATTGAGCAGTAATACTTCACAAAATGCAATCTAGCCGTTGCCAACAGCTAGACGCCGATTATTCTCCGACGAACATGACGTTACTCCGTTCTTGGTAAAACATATGGTCTCTCCATACACTGGGAGTTTATTATTGAGTTGCGGTAAACTTACAGCTGGGAAACACGATCCTCTTTAAAGTTATATGAATTGCACTTGTGAACCAATAATGGCAGGGTTATATGAATAAAGACCTGAGAGCCCTATTTTAGCCCTGAAGAAGTCTGTGGTATATAACCACTAAAGACGAAACACGTGTTGGCAACGGCTAGATTGCATTTCGTGAAGGTTTACTGCTCAATAAAAGAAAAGAAGAAACACTTGATTCGTCATTTGTTCATATGTACACTTTACTGTCTTTTAGCTCAGGATATATTCTGTTTCCACTGTAATTAAGGGTGTGATTTAAAACACTTAAGCTACAAATCTGTGTTTAGCAAGCTGTGCCGCCCGACTTGTATTTTGATGTTTCTGTCATTGCATCCAGAGATACAATACAAGTGACATCATGCCTACAACAAGGCAGGACCATTGGCTTTGCAATGGTTGTTAGTTGAACCTGGAGGTGCACCTCATCCTGCAATGCAATTGGTCTTGCATTATTAAAGTTTGAGCTATATGCATTGTAAATGACAATGCCTTTTATTCATTTACATCGGTGCGTAAACAAGCACTTTGTACTTATAGTCCATGCTTATGAGAAGCAAGGCTGGCAGTCTCTTTTACTGCCAGCCTTGCTCATCGTAAGCAAGAACTATACGTTCAAAGTGCATGTTTATGCACCGATTGCTGGTTTTAAAAACAAATGAATAAAGTTTCCTGTATTTCCTATAAGGTCAGTTTTAGTAATGTGGCCATTTACCTACAACTGTATGCTTATTCAAAGTTTGCAATATTTCCTACAGAGTCCAATTTAGTAATGTGTGCTCTTACCTACAACTGTCATTAAACAAAGTTTGCATTTTCAATATCAATAAACATCTTTTACTTGCAAAATGTGTTTTCTTTTTCGCAAACTGTAAATCAAAGTCACATACACATATTTTCCGTACATACCTATTGCATAGCTAAGATTTTCAAAAAAAGATGCAAAATACATACATCAATATTTATTAACTACTTCTTCAACACCATTATTTTCATTTAACTTTTTAATACACCTACGCATTACATGTGCTTGTATTTCGGTATAATTGCAATTCCATAACTAGCACTAACATTGCCATTTTCAATGCCAACTGCTCAAACTTTAATAATGCCAGACCTATTGCATTTCCAATGCTTATTTTATTCTAGATAAGCTCATCCAAGGGATCTTATCATTCAGACTAACTCTGTGGCTACGTAATCGGAAGACTCACCTCTTTTCTTTAAGAAATAGAAACAGTTCAAATTATGTTTAGTTAGTTTAAATTATGTTTAGTTAGTTTATCAATTACCATCCAAAAAAGATTGTCCCGAGGATGACCCTTCTCAAATGTAGTGTCTCGTTAGTTTGCTATTGTTACTTCAACAGCGGACAGTACTGCCATGTTCGATTATTCTCTGCCTCACTTTCCTAGTGGTCATACGGAACATAGGGATTTCGACAAGGACATTTCAGAAGGTATATTACCATGCTGCTGGTACAGTACTGACATCTGAGAACCCATTGCGTATTAAGCCCATGATCTATAGAGGTTGCTGTTTTTGTGAACTCACATATCATGCAAGGACTACAAGGGAAATGTCATGTTACTCTAGGCATAGCCCATAGAGTGGTTTGAGTGCTAAATACTGGAATCTTCTGTCTAGTATGAACAAAAGTGCATTTCAGGTACTTGCTGCGCTTAAAGGCGAACCTGGGTTTACAAATCTCCATTTCACCGGACGTTGATAAGGCTCCAAGAGAGCATCTCTGTTATTATTCTGTGCTCTGTTCTTAGCTCGATTAACCATCTGATGAGAATATTTTTTGTTTACAAGCTGTAGCTTTAAAAGGTCACAATGTTGGTTGAAATTCTCAGTTTCCGAACAATATGTTCTGACTCGCAAAAACTGCCCAACCAGCAAGTTATCCCATAGGGATTTACGGTGGAAGCTATGATATAGCAAAAGTGAGTGTCATGCCATATGTTTTCTAAATAATTCTGAATGTACCCTTGCATCTTTTAGATACAGTGATAAATCAAGGAGTGGTAATTTCACTTTACTATATTCACAAGTGAATATAATATTTTCATTTCTAGTATGCAACCACACGTGAAAAGCAAGAATCTCTTTTGAGGTGCATTCCCACACTAAGAGTACGTCATTGATATAACACTTCCAACGTTTTAAATTCTGCTTGAAGGGATTCATATCGGAGTAGACAAGTAGGCATTTGAAATTATACATGTAGAGATACGCCATACTGGGAGCAAAATGCTTCGCATAGAAGTACTGGTAATGTGAAAATACAGTTTGTCTTCAAACAGAAACAAGTTCTCTTTCATCGCTAGAATCACACACTCCATTATAAAAGAGATGGGTGTCCTTCTCATCAGTTAGATTATCTCGTAAAAGCATGTGGATTGTAATGAGTGTCTCATCTTGTGGAATGGATGTATAAAAGATTCTACATCAAAATTAACTAGACAGTTTGTCTGCATATCAAATTGAATGTCTTGGAAAATGTCGAGGACATGTTTCGTATCTTGAAGATAAGAGGGCATCTTCCCAACAATTGGCCTTTGAAATACTTAGTAAACTAGGACGATGGTTCTAAAATGGAACCAGTACCCGAGACAATGGGTCTTCCTGGAGGGGGATGTTGCTGCGCATTCTTATTCGGAAGCACACAGAAATATGGAATTTTGGGTTGTTAGTTACCAACAAATTGGCTTAATTCAGTGTAATCCACACTTCTTCCTTTGCTCTTGAAACAACCCGTCCAATTACTTTCTGTAGACCTTCTGTACCTTCTTGATTCTGGTTTAGTGAAACTCTGAGGGAGATTTAGAGCTCAGTGGGATTTTGTGCACAGTGAACGTATCAGGGTTTGCAGTAACATAGATTTGTATCACTGGGGATGCAAGGATCACACATTGCTCCTTGCTAAAATCTAGGGTAGCCCTACTCATTAATTTCAGAAACAGCTTGGGTGCCCAAAAAAACATCTGTCAATGGAAGCGCCCTATTTGCATTAGCTGTCCTTTAATTACAATCTCACCAATGGCATAGGTTAAATCTGTATCCAGCTCCTTGCTGCCTCTGCAACAACATCTTCCACTTATTTGTTGCATGTGATGCTTTCACGCTTTCAACATGAAGACTAGGGCCACTTCTTTCTGAATAACGCCTACACTAAATTGGAAATGAAATACCCAAGTGCAAAACAACTTGGAAAAAGCAACAAAACCAGGGTCATCCTCTTCAGCACTGGTGGATGACTTCCAAAAGGTGTGTTTTTTACTCTGTTCACATGTTCACTGCTTTTACACTTGGCTTCTTCTTCCACCATTCAGCTGCAGAACAGTCATGATCTCGGAGTCTCAAAAGAACTCAGCTGGTATTCAGTTAAGGAGGTTATGAACCTACTGGTAGCATTTGAACAAGCTGCAAGTCAGACATTCAAACATCAGCAAGCTACAGCCAGCCTTTTACCTTCAGAGACTACAAACACAAGTACCATCAAGCAGGGTAATAACATATTTTAAGTTCTTCAAAACTACAAGCCTATGCTGCGAGTGCAATATAAATACTGTTTTGTCATTATTAGTCTAAAGTGTTGCCAGATGCGAGCGTATAACAGGTTCCTCGTTACCTGTGGAAGTGAATGACTGGCGGCCATCACGCATACTATTTGAGAACCGAAAGCCATCATTAGCACCCTGGGCTAACTCTTGAATGAGCCATCTGAGGTAAGGAAACACAATTATGACTTTTGCAAGTGCACTTTATGAATGATATGGTAATAATGAATGAATAAATGATTTTCACTTGGATAGTGCACCTTAAAGAGGCTTCCTGGTTCTAAGAGGAATGACCTGGACAGCCAGTGTGCTTATTCAGGAAAAGACAGAAGACCTACACAGCGTAGTTTAACAGCATCGCAGAAAGTGAGGTGGTCTGAAATATTACTACAAGTGTATATGGCAAACCAGCTCTGGGCTGAAACATTAAAAAACAGATTGCTCTCCTAGACTAACCTACTAAATGTGGTTGTGAAACAGTAGGTTAGCAGATGAAGTTCAAAGCAGGAGTGGCGTATAGTGGCAAAAATGACAACGCTAAGGCCAGCATATGTCAGAATGCAATGACCAAACCAAAGTGCTTAAACAAAAATGATACACCCTTGTATCTCGATCCTCTGAAGAGTATACACATGCTCACAACAGGGTAGATGACCAACAACCAGACGTGCAGCCATGTTCTGACTGACATGCACATTAGGTTTCATCTTGGCGTATCATTCACTTACAAAGTTACTTAGACAAGCTAGTTGCAATTTTTGGCATTTTGTTTCCTCCAAGGGGCCGTAAATCTTTGTCTTAGGAGACTTTAATGTTAGGGCTGTCATCTTATCAATAGCTCTGCAAAGGACTTCCTAGGCTCAATGTTAGCTTTTGGTCCCACCCAGGCAGTGTAAAGTCCTCAGATCTAATTTTGTCTCCTCATGGACGGGTTGCAGTTAGAACCATACTTTCTTTCTTTAGGACAGATCTAAAATTGAGTTTTCGATCTGATCATTGTTCAGCTTGGACTGAACCGACATTCACTGCAACCACCCCTTGAACCCTTCCTTCACACCCTGAGCCTGAAGTACACTCAATTTAAGTAAGCTTTGGAAACTTTTGGAAATCCGTTGTTTTAAGATCCAAAGACTTTTATCAAAGTTTAATTCTTATCTTTTGGAAACCTTTGACTTACTTCTTCCCCCTTCCACTAGAAAGATGCTGCTTAAAAAACTTAATGCCTCTTGGTTCTCACTCAGATAAAAAAAAAAAAAAAGAAGGTTGTTAGGCCAAGAGGACCTGGCGCAGTTCTTACTCGGAGGATGTGCATTTGGAATTTCGTCTGCAACCAAGACACTATAAACAATGTCTTATAGCAAAAACCACCATCTTTCAGGATTCTATCAATCAGGCAGAAAATTCATCTAAAATCTTTTTTCCAATAATGTGTAACCCAGCTAACCTGGAGAGTTCAAAGAGGTGGACTCTTCCCTCACAACTATTAAGTGATAACCTTGGTGAAAATATTGAGACCAAGGACAATCTTTAGTATTTTGCAGAACTTAGACTACATCTCCGTGGATCCGCAGGAGAAGGCACCTCATATTCGTAACTCTTTGGTGTTAGTTGTAGTCCATGATTAAATGGCCAATTAATGTCAGGTACTAGGTATCTGTGCTTCTTTAATTTGCAAGACAGAGTACCAGCACTTGTCAATAGGAATGCAATACTTTTAGGGGGGAGTGCCTGAAATTCAGCAGCATGCAGGTACTGCTCTAGTAACTGCACCTTTATATTGCTCTTTGAAGTACTGGGGGTAGTATCCGTACGCTGTAAGGAAGCAGTTTTTCCATCCGCTCATCGAAAAACTAACCCGGACCCTCAAATCGATTCCTACTGGAGACCAAGCTCTCTCCTCTTTGTGGTTTCTAAAACCGTGGAGACGCTTCTTTCGTGCTGGCTGGCTAGTTCTGTAGAAGACAATCTCCCTCTTTTTAGGCTCCAGTCAGATGGGTTTCAAACCATGGCTAAGCACAAAATAATTGTTAATAATATAATGTGGGATCTAAATCTAAATGCACCCACCCACCTCATTATACTTGACCTGTCTGCTGCATTTGATATGGTAGATCACTCCATCTTGGGCAAGCACATTCAGTAGGTGTGAAAAAAAGTAATGCAGGACAGTGCTTTGCTTAATTTCTCTGAATGAAGAATCCATCTCCATAACTTCCTTTCGATTCAAAATTCCACTTGCTTGAAAATGGTGTTCCCCTGGGGTCTACAATTCCCCCATTCTCTTTAACTTTGTTTACATCCTCTTGATGATCTCCTGTGCAGACATCACTCAACTAATTTTAAGGCTTTATTGATTCACATCTGAAACTCAAACCAACATATAAGGGCGTGTATCAGCAGTTCTGCATTGGATGAACAGCAGTCTTCTGAGACTCATTGCTTTCAAAACAGGGATGGACCAAATGCCTCTTGGCACCCATAAGACATTTACTTTGGGAGAATGTAATAGCCCTGCAGACACCGTCAAAAGCCAAAGCTTCTGGATCTATAAAATCTAATGTGATCCCACCAGATCCATTTGGTTGTCTCCTCCTTCCACTTGCAAATGACAACCTTAAGTAAAATCTTGCTTTTTCATTCCAGATCATTTTAGAACTATCAAAGTCAAAGCTGTAGTCTTCTCCAGTTACACTAGGCAAACGTCTATTATCCCTGGCTTCCTGTTGCCTTTATTTCTGCCTACACTGAGTATATATAGAATGCAGATGTGCGCCTTATTCACTACCTCATTAAATGTACCAGGATACAGGAGACCCAATGCAACTTACAACAGCTTCCAGTCCCCTAATAGTCCTGGCCCCTTGATATACCTTCATAAACAATTGTTGTCCAGAGATTTTTCTAGATTACGTTTTTAGAAATCGTGGATATGTTGCAGTGAAGATCAATCAAGCCACTACCTCAATCAGAGGTGTAGGACCTTCCTAAACTCATGTTATGTTTCTATCTGGTGAAAATGAATTGGCAGAGAGTGCCACAGTTTAGCGGTCCTAACTGATAAAGGCCTGCCACCTTGTCAAGGGTTGGCATATCGTGGGACGCAGAGCAGTCACTGGTAATTGGATCTCAGGGTCCGCTCCTGTCGATATGGGCTGAGCCTTACCTTAAGATTGCTTTTTGAGCCATGAGAGCCATGGGCTCAGGCTAAGGTCAGAGCCTTAAATTCTATCCTCCTAGCCACCGGGAGCCAACTGTCTCAGGTGAGGAGAGATGTGATGACGGAAGGGGACCTGACAAATTAGCCTTGCTGCCGCATTCTGGACCATCTGAAGTCTATAAATCAGGTAGGCTGGCAACCCCAGATATAGGCTGTTGGCATAATCCAAGTGGGAGGATACCAATTCATGGACCGTGATCCTACGGCTCTCCTCCGGCAGCGAATGTAGGAATTTCCAAACAATTCTCAGCTTCCCAAAACAAGCCGACGAGATTTGCCAGACTTACGCCGTAAATGTTAGATCCATCTCCCACCTGATGCAAAGATTTCTTGCTAACTCCTTCAAAACTGGCAGGGGGCCCAGCTCTAAGGGCCACCAGAGACACGTCGGGAGCAGGAAGTGGGGTGGGGGGGGGGAGGGTCCCGACTAATAAACAAGAACTCAGTCTTATCTGCATTTAATTTCTGACATTTACTGGTCATACACATTGAAATATCTTTCAAGCACTCCTTGAATTTATGGAAGGCAGCAGCAAATTGTTCTTTAAAAGAAAACACCAGCTGAGTGTCATCCGCCTAGGAAACCACCTTCAACCCCACGAATCAATGAGAGTAGACAGTGGGGCAAGGTAAATGTTAAAAAGCAGAGGGCCGAAGGGGGAGCCCTGAGGCACTCCACACAGTAGTTGTTTTAGTGAGGATCGAAATGGACGTCGAAAAACCCATTGAGAGCGGTCTTCAAGATAGGACCGAACCAGGAGTGTGCCACCCCGGACACCAAGCTGACTATCTTTCACGCAAGAACGGGTGTGTGACCATGTCGAATGCTGCTGACAGATCTAACAAAACTATCATGGCAGATGCGCCACCGCCAACAGTCTGATTCGGCCACTTCCATCAAAGCTGTCTGTGCTGTAACCAGATTGAAAGCCAGATTGGGAGTGGTGTAGAAGGTCATTTGCCTCTACGAAATCAGCTGGCTGTCGCTGAGCCAGTTTCTCTAAACTTTTTGCGGGGCAGACAGAAGGGAAATCGATCGAAAATTGCTGAGCACAGAAGGGTCAACATTAGGTTCTTCAGCAATGGTAATAAAAATGCTGGTTTCCAAATGGCCGGAAAGGTGCCAGTTTTAAGAGAGGAGTTCCCGATTTGGTTCAGTACAGGATTTAACCAGGGGACCATCGATCTAAAAAAAAAACAGGAAGGACAAGAGTCCCCAAGAGAGCCAGACTTGCATCTCAGATGTTGAGCCAATGACCCTTCAGCTGTTATAGAAAGAAATTCCAAGAAAGACCTAGGGGTGTTGGAGGTTGCTATCTGCCACTTGGCAGCAGTGCCTGCCACAACTGGAAACAAGGAATACTATTTTAGGTTTTTGTTTTCTTCACAGAAATCAGACAGGCTCATGACCAGGGTGGGGAGGGATGAATAGTGCAGAAATCAGACAGGCTCATGACCAGGGTGGGGAGGGATGAATAGTGCTGTCCATTGCTGCCGGTTTGGTAAGGGATTTAACAATCTTACAAATTTCCTTAGCAGATATCTCTGAACTCTCTATGCAGCTAACCAAATGTAGTCTCTCTAACTTCTTGCTAGCTGCACTTAACCTTTCTAAGTTCATCCAAGAACCAAGGGGCCGAAGGTGTAGCTCTGGAAGTAGTAACTGACCAGAGTGGTGCCACTATATTTAAAGCAGTCGTGATCCATGAGTTAAAACTGGAGGAGTCACTGTCGGGACTGCCAGACAGTTGTGGCTCAGTTGCTTGTAGGGCTGATGTAACATTTTAGAAATCAGGCGACCTATATACTTCATTTTGGTTTCAAAACATAGGTTTTGGGGGTTACGTAGTCTTATAGAGACAGAAAATAACTCCTCAAAGCAACCCTTCCACCATTTTTCAAAAAGAAGGCTCTATAATGATGTGTTTTTAGACATCATATTAGAAATGTATTTTAATATTGTTTTTGTTTCAGGTTTTCAGTTGATTCAAATTCGTAAACATGAACTAAGCAGATGGTAGCAGAGGAATTTTTATCTCCTGGCAGTGTTGCAAACTACAAAATCTAAGGATAATTTGTCAAATGGCAAACGAATCGAAAGAAAAACTAAACTCAACTGCAGCTGGACAGAAGAGAGTTTGAGATGCTGCAGAAATACAGTAAGACGAAGTTCACAAAAGATTGAAACTGATGGGTGAACAGGATCAAATATTTTAACATTGTAACAACACATGCTACACGTCGTATACAATGCAAAAAAGCCTGGAATTAATTTGTAAAAAAATAGCAGAATCCAGTGAGTCACAACAAGAATCAGAGTATTCTGAGAAAGTGACAACAACTAAACCCAGTGCTCATCTACATCTAGAAGATTGATGGCTACCCCTCATCCACCTCCAACAACTGGTCAAAAAGCAGAGGATCTTCTATGTGTTATCTGTGTTTTACCCAGAACAAGGGCCAAAGGGATTGAAGAAAGATCGAAGTACAGAGTATTCGAGTCTCAAAGGGCATACATGTTTTTATCTGCATCTAAATTCTTCCAAGGGGAAGTTTTCAGCCGTGTAGCTGATCTAAACAGCGAGGTGAATATATTTGCAGCGAATTTGTATGCCCACCAAACAGCCTGTGTGCATACATTTGAAAATATGAACGGACAATGACCTCCCAGCACTAACGTAACTGCCGGCCTTCAAAAGTTTTCACTCTTTGAAAAAGCAAATGAACTTTTAAAGCCACTTTTGAGTGCGGCTACGGGTTCATACTCAGTGAGATCAGAGAAATAATGGTCAACATTGATGAAACTGTATGGATACATAATAAAAAAAATTACGCTTTTTCTGGTAAGAATGTACAATGAAAGAATTTATTTTTGTCAGTCTAACAAAAAGAATGAACCACTTATGGTGTTCTTAGCTGATTTAACTCCTGAAGTTCTTGCTGCCAAAATAAAATCACAGGATGCAGTAAAATCAGCAGGAGCCATTTTAAGAAATGTCTTTAAAGATATCGACTTTGGACTCAATGACACATTTTGTGATGCCCCAGAGCTCCGCAAATCATGGGAGTTAACGAGAATGGCTGATGTTGTCTTAACACTTTTTACATCATTGAGCAAAACTGTTAGAAACTAAAGTTCTTGAGTTTGGAACAGAAGCCAACAACATTGACGATGGCTTTGAAGATATAAGCGATGATGTGGAAGACAATCCCACGAACCGACAGGCTTATGCTACGCAAATGTACTGTCTTTTCCAAATCATGTTATATGAATTACATCATGGCAAAAAGAAAACTCTGCTACACATGACTGCCCACGCAATCTAGAACAATTGCAAAAGTACGGAGCTAATCACTTCAATGAATAGGATTGGTGTAACAGTTTATAATGACATAGTATGGAGCATGAGCTCATTAGCAGCTCATGCTGTAAAATCTTGTGAATCTGACATTACAACACTTCCAGGTCACTTTTCCAGGAAAGAATTTACAATTATTGCTCTAGATAAGTTTGATTTTGAAGACAGCTCTTCTTTGTTTGGAACATCCAGCACACGATACTGCCATGGTGCTTTTCACAAGACTTTACCAATGAGGCAGCTACTGGAAAACAAGCTGCGTCAGTTGTAGGCATAAACAAACAAAGCTGCAAATGTATAACCTAATTTCCTTGTCAACGTGTGCAAAATTACAACACGTTCCAGTTTCATAGAAAGTTTCAAAGTGGCTGAGGCAAGGATCTTCATCTACCTGATGCTGCAGTCCGCAAAGCTGGTTTAAGTGAATTTATCATATTGATTATTCAGTGCAGATAAAGGATGAAGAAAAGCCAGTTCCTCTGTGGGCTGGAATTCATGCTCTGATCTCTCAGAATACTGCCCCACTGAAGAAGGTTTGTTTTTTACCAGCAATACCATCTCCAGTCACAAACTATGCAACAGTATACACAGCACAAAAAAACTTTCCAAAGTGTGCATGCTCAGCTTGAAGATCAGCCTATCCTGCCAATTTTCTGCGATTAAGGTGTTTTCCGTGTTGTAGCTGACATTTTTTGGAGCAATCCAGTATAATTTGGTGATCTTTATCCAATGATGGGCGTTTTCCACATGACAAAAGTTGTGTTGTGCAGGAAATTATTGCAGTAAATTGGGCATAGACGATGCACTTATTGAAGCTGAAATCTTAGGAAGCAAAACTGTCCAGTCAGCATTGAGTGGAACTCATTATGTTAGTTAGTGACAAGGTATGTTCATCATATCTGAGGCTATAGAAATATTGTGTTGGAATGCTTTCTGGAACAAGAAAGACAAATTAGTTTTTGCATTTCTTATCCCAGAAGTCAAGAAGGCACAGGATGCTCTTCATTCAAAAGACATAATGGAAAGCCAGGCAATGTTCAATACACTCAGTTCAAAACCAGAATACCAGAAAACCAAGTTCGTAGAGTTTCTCAAAGAATGTGAAGAAAAATCAGAACTTTGCAAGTACTGAGGAAATGTTTTACACATAGTAGATCTAGTGAAGAACTTGGTACATGCTGATCAGGAAGGTGATTGGGAGGTGCACATGAAGACTGTTGAGTCACTGATTGCTGTGTTTTGCAAATTTGATTGCCTAGACTAGCTGAGATATGGGTCTTGGTATTTGGAAAGAGTGAAGAAGCTAGCGGTGGAAAAACCAAACCTCTACAGAAAATTTAACCAGACATTTTGAGAGAGGGAAGGTTCAAAGCTGTGGCTCCAGATATGAAACTGGAACAGACGATCCAGAGATCACAAAACAGCTCCAAGGGAATTGTTGGTCAGACACATAAAAGTGAATATGTTTCTCAATGGCAGCTAGTTTACCATGAAGGCCTTTTTAACTTGCAATGTTTTCAGAGAGATGACAAATTAAAAATTGATGGACCATCACAAACTGTTCCTCACCACGAACTTGTGGGAAAGAGAGGGGAACGTTTTAATATACATTTTGACAGCCTTCTTTATTTCATGCAGCAGCAAGGAAACCCCTTTGAAAAGACGGAGCCAGTGCAACGACACAATTTTGTGACCAAACAATATGTGGATAACAGTACAAAGACACATCTACAAGATGTCCTGGAACATGGATTGAAAATATACGCAGAACGGAAGCAGGAGAGATTTGTATTGAAAGAGAAAAAGCTTTTAACATAATTACTAAAGCTGAACTTCCTCGCTTTAATTGCCACAGTAAGAGTTTCCTCCAACCAACCACTACAAAACAGGTTGCAAAAAAAACAACTCTCACACTTACAAAGAGAGATGGATGTAGCAAAAGAAAGGAAGGAATTTATCAAGGACATTAAAAAAAAAATAATAATTGTGGTCCTCAGCCTGTCAATTTACTTGTAGGCGATTCTCCATTTCCCAATCTAAGGGCCGGATGAAAATAGAGTCTTTCCGCACAAGAAATAGCTGCTTCCACTACCACCCCTCACACACATCGCATAAGGGGGATTAGGACAGACAACTATTAATTGACTTAATCATTGGACCCCGTTCCTCTGACACCAGTCAACCAACAGAACCCCAAATTTTTCCTGACTTCTAGAGTCACATGCTATATCTGATTGACTAGTTCGTATGATATTGTTTTTACACTCAGAGAAAAGGGGTGGGGCAGCCAATTTCCAAGCTTTACATATTTCTCGCCTACCCAATAAAATAACATAGAAGATTAATCTAGCAGCCCTTTTATTCGAAGCCAATATATTATCTTGGCATAAACCAAAGAAAATAAGTAATGGTGTGATTTCTAGCTGAATTCCTGTAACATCCTTCAAAAATTCAACAATATCAATCCAAAATTTAGCGATCGCTGGGCAAGTTAAAAACATATGGCAATCATTTGCCAGGGGATCTTGGCACCTCGAGCATACATACTAAGTTCCAGAGAATTTTGTCAATTTCGCTGGGGTCCGGTAGACCCAATAAAGATTAAAGAGATGATTACACTTAAAATAAGCAGGTTTAACTATCTCATGAAGCAATGAAAAAGAAACCAGCCAAACCTCACTCAGGTTTACATTTTCTAAAATATTTTGTCATAGCTTTTAGATATCATAATTTATATTATCCTCTGCTTCAATTAAAAATCGATATCACAAAGCTACCTCTTTGTTAATTTTCCCTGTCTTAATGGCCTGAATTAACCAAGTATCATCCTCATGCTCTACCCACTTCTGTCTGGCCCACCAAGCTGAAAGTTGATAGTATTTAAATCAAGTTAATTTTCCTTGAGTAAATAAAATCAAAGATTCCCACGTTATCAAATCTACACCACCCTAACGAGAAAAATCTGTTTGCTTCAATGGTAAACTAAGCACATCAGCCAAACATTCTGGGGTGCCTGGGGAACCCCAAATCGGAGAATAGTCGGAATAATAAGAAACTCCCATTTTATTTCGTATATAAACCCAGTTTTTCACTGCCTGTAACAAGATCTTAAGTCTAACCTTTTTGAAAAATGTTGGGTCCCCAAATTTAAAAAGAAATTGCCCCTGCTCGTCCCCTAGTTCACTCAACATTGCTCCATAGATAAGGCCCAATGCAGAATCATCTGGCTTATTTAATAGCATCCTGAAATTTTTAAAGTGAAACATGTGTGCATCAACCCTTAAGTCAGGTAGCGCAAGGCCCCCCTTCTCCAACCTCCTCCTAAGCCTTTTCCATTAAATACGGGCAACCTTTGATGCCCAAACAAAGCTACCGATCAAGGACATTCTGTCCCATTAACTTCTTCCAACAAATGCATTATTTGATGGCGATGCTGCAAACAAAGCAGTGAAGCACAAACTCATACAAGAGCTCAAAAAAAACTTTCACTTTAAGAATTTCAATTTGAAAAGGTGTCCTTATTGAAAACTACTGTTGTTGTGGACTATATGTCGCAACTGTGTATGGTCAAGATTTCATCCATGCAAAACTGCGGAGAGGTCATTTAGACTGTTCTACAGCAAGAACTGCTCATTGTCTTTGACAGTTATCTTGAACTATCTGTCAAAGAATGTGAGACAATCAGACAAACGTCTACAAGCGGAACAATTGACCTTGCCTGCATCAAAAATTCAGCACCCACGCCTGTGCAACTTGATAAATTCTGGTCATCAACATCTAACAACTTGGAGATGTTAACTCGCCAAAACATTGCTGATGCTTCAGAAAATAGTGAATTCCCAATTATTACAAGTGGAATGATTGTCAATGAGGAGGTGGTGCCTGCAGAGATATATTCAAAGGGTTTGGGCCATACTATTCAAGAACTTAACAGCAAATTGAAGGAAGCTGACCTTCGTGTTGTGCCACATGTCAAGTGGACTGTTCGAACTGGATCCAATCAAGTCATTGTACTCTCAAATTACATAGATTTTATTATTGTGCAACTTAGATTTATTACAATGTTCATAAGTCAAGGATTGTCAGAGTTATGGATAAGTTATGGAACAAGCGAGAAAAGACACTTAATCCTGCTTCATATTCTGTACAAGAAACTTGACCAAGAGATGCCCAGTGTTCTTCTCAAGGCACATATTCTTACAGGTGAAGACACTTTGAACAAAATTGTAACAAAGCTTGGACCTTTAACCAGGAATGGCTTTAGGGAAGTGCGACCAGTGCAGCTGCACTGGATGCTGACCTGTGGAGGGGTGTGCCGACCTCAGTGGGGGTGCTGTGTTTAGTAATAACTTAGGTTAGGCGAGATGAGGGGCACTTTGTCCCGGTGGTAGTGAGAGAATCCGAGGAGACGTTCATGGGGTGTGGGGGAGCCAAAAATGATTGTCGCACAGTGCACCATCAGCGCTAAAGCCAGCACTGTCTTTAACTGCTGAACCTGTGAAGTTTCTAAAAGGATTTGGTGAGACAGAAGAAGAATGTGACTTTATAGACTTAGAAAAATACCTTGTGCGTGTGTGGAAATTGAGTTCCAATTCTCACACATTTGACGATCTTCGGTACAGTCAGTTCAAGTGATCAGTTCTGCTAAGTGACTTTCCACCGACATCATATTCTTTGCATGGACACATTAAATGAGTGTTCTACTTGATCAGAAGATGTGTAAATGCTTGGATCATGCATATGTAGAGAAAGATCAGTGTGAATTTGGTTGTGAAGATATTGATGGAGTGCCAAAACCTATAACATTTCTAAAGCCTCTACTCGCAGAACTTACATGTACATGTACTTGCAAAACCTGTGCTAAAAACGATGTCCCTGTCGATATGATATGCCTCAAATGTTCAACATTCTGCAAATGCGCCACGGACGATTACAGAAACAAATAAAGTGAAACATGAAAATGTGTCTAAAACAGGAGTGATAACCATTATTTTTTTCATTTTCAGATCATAAACATTGTTTGGCGTAAACATAAAAGGATTAAAAAACATTATTTGTTTCATTTCTATATATGTCTCTCCTTCCTCTATTATAGCTACCATTGTGGAAAATGGCGAAAGGGTTGCTCTGAGGAGTTATTTTCGGTCTTTATAAAACTAGTATGTACTTGGTCTACACATCTCTTCTGTCCTTTTGATGGACATGCATTTACGATCAAGTTTGCCTAATCTCTGCGCATAAATCACTCACTCCCAAAACCCCGGTGATATGTGAGAAACCCAGTGGAGAAGTGTGGCTCACTGGTTAGAGGAGGCAGACCCGGACGCTGAGATCAGACCCGGGACCAGGGTTCAATTCCCGACGCGGCAGGGTCTTGAGCCCAAAATGTCCACGGACTCGGTAATTCTCGCTTCGGTGCCTACTCGAATCACAGGTTCACACTCTGCAACTCTGGGCAATAGCTTGCTTAATCTCCACTACGGCCCCCCGCGGCGGGATGCCTGGCTTTCACCTTGGGGATACCCAGTAAGGGGCTATCTCACAGGGAAAAACCAGGACGGGTTCCCAATGCAAAGCGCTTTGAGACCTGGCGGTGATATTGCGCTATATAAAAACACATCCATCCATTTCATGCAGTCTTCAGCCTTACCCCTTTGAAGAACTTTGGGTGACCAAAGTTATATAGAAAATGGGAACCTTCACATGGCACACTAAGCAGCATATCTTGCAACATACAAATACTTTGCTGGGTTTTGCCCTTCAACATTACTCTTAAGTTTTTCAATTGAAAAGCCCTGCAATAGTATCGGAAGTCTGGGGGCCCTTTACCACCTTCGGACCGGATCCTGCAGAGTTTTTTCTAGGAAGAGTATTGAAGACAAATGTAAATTGTGAAAGTCTACCATTTTATAATATTGGTTCTACCTAGAATTGTCAGTGGAAGCCTGCTGCATTATTTCAGCTGCATATTGATTTTCGGTCATTATTTTATTGAAGTTCATTTGTGGCATTGTATCTAAATCTTGTACCACTTGGATTCCCAGATACCCAATTTCCTTCCTGGCCAGGGGGCTGCCGGTTTGGGTGTTCTATTCGATAATCTCCATCTTTTGATGATTCACCAGATAAACAGATATCTTTACAAATTGTACCAAAGCCAGAAGGATGACCAGGCAGGAGTTTACCAAATCTCTAGTGCATATCAGTAGGTCATCTGTGTACAGGTCAACTTTCTTTATCCAGCTGTTGTTTTCAAAGGGGAGTATATTAGGGTTTGCTCTTAGTTCACTTGCTAGTGGCTCTAATTATAGATTGAAAAGCAGTGGTGACAGGGGCACCCATGTCGGGTTCCTCTTTGTATCATTATTTGTTTAGTTTCCCATTCAGCACTACTCTTGCTGTTAGTTCCTTATAAATTTGTTTGATTGCTCTTGAAAATGAGTTTCCTAGATCTAGTTGCTTAATCACACTGTGTAAAAAGGGCCAGCTCACTCTATCGAAGGCTTTAGCAGCATCGAATGTTAATATGGATAGTGGTGTTACTCCCTTAACTGCAATGTCTATTGCTCCCACCAATTCGTGAGTCAATCCATATAGTTGCCATCCTTTGACAAAGCATTTTTGATTTACTCGGACTAGACCCCCCCATTACCTTTTGGAACCTCCTAGCTAGTATGCGAGTATAAGAACCACGTTAGAACTATATGCAGGCATTCCTCACCCGACCACATCGGCAAACATAATTTGATGCTTTTATACACCCAAGAAGATACTTAAAGACGTTATGGATAGCAACCTGACAATGACCCTGGGGATCGCCACTATGGAGACTGTGCGGGGAGGGAGATCGATACCCCTATATTTAGCCCATCTGGACCAAACCTTCCTATGCTTTTGAGGACAGCCCCTCGCTTGAAAGATAGCCAGTTCAGCGTCCATGCACTTATCAAGCTCTCGTCGCCACTTTCTAATTGTCGGAGGGGAGGTGGTCTTCCACAATTGGGCGATATCCCGGTTGGCGATGGTAAGTGCAAGAAAAAGCAAGTGCTGTTTGTACAGGTTGCCACCGATGTCCTCTGTACCATGGAGGAGGACCAAACGGGTGTCAAGCGGCAAGTCCCAGGTAAAACACCTCTTTAAGACAACACAGAACCTTGCGCCAGAATGGTTGCAGAGCTCCATAACTGTATAGGATTTGTTATTTTATGGAGTAAGATTTGAAGTTAATCACATTTTCTCTGCTTTTTCTTATTTGAATTTCTTTTGAATGGATCTCAATGTATTCTTTGAATATGTACCTCTAGCTCACTGGGGTCCACAAATGGAACAAATTCCTTTACGTAAATAATCACGTAGCCTTTAAGGGTATCTCCTTCGACTCCCTCAGGGATATTGGATATTCGTATATTATTCACCCTTGAGTTGTTCTTTAGAGATTCTATTTTTTCTCAAAGTTCTTTTTCCCCAGTCCTTAGTGTTTGAATTTCTTTACTATTTGTTCCAACCTCTTCTTTAAACTTTTCAAGTGATGTCTCTGAAACTTTTGCCCACTCAACTAGGGAATCCATCTTACCTTCTAGGGTTTCACAAGCACTTTGAATGTTTGCCTGTTTTTTTTCTGATGTTTCAAATTTGACTTTCATCTCGGTCATCATCACCATTAGGAGTTTCGCTACATCTTTCTGCAACTCAACTTCTTGTTCCTACCACGCATTTAAGGATTCTGATTGTGGTTCCTTTTCCTGGTGTAGTGCTGGAAGCTTATCAGCAAGTGTCTGAAACCTATTTTCGGTATGTATAATTGCCTTGCCTCCCTCCACACTATCTCTGAACCCTCCATTCCAGATTTGCCCTCTTGCCGATAACCCCCTGGCTAGATCCAGCAGGTTATGTGGATTCTGATTTTTTTGCCTGCACTTTAAAAGACCTCAAGGATGGATTGATCTTGGTGCTATGTAATGGCTTAGGCCCTCCCCACTGTTTCTTTCTTTCTTTATTTACTTTCTCTTCCCCGAGGAGGCCAGTATACTTGAGGCTGAAACAGGGGCTTGACCACCAGAACTAGAGGATACTGTGGTCCCTTCAAAGTTTGTATGTCCCAAAAGTGTATTCATTATGGGGGAAACGCTCAGTCTTGAAACTCCATCTGAGCCTCATTTTTGTGGGTCTCATTCAGTTTTCAAGAGGGTTTCTGACTATAAATTGCTTTTGCGTAAAGTATGTCTCCCTTTGCTCTTCCCAGTCAGCCCCCGAGGCCCCCACCAATTGCACTGACCTTCTACCTTTTGATCTTGGCTTTGATGCAGTAGCAGTCAGGGATGCTATCTCTGGTGTGGGAGCTCCTCGCGTTACATTCATAAAGCATCCATTTGTGACTGCCGTCTCTTTCTGGTCACCCTGATTGCCCTGGTTGCTCTGCCTTCCCTCTACATGCTCAGCAGGCTCCTTGCGTTGCCACCTCCAGCTTGTGCTGACTTCACCTGTCAGCCCCCTGAAGGAAATCTGGGTTGACGCCTACCAATCCTTCTGCAGACCGCCGACCCCGTAGCCCTACTCCACAGTGCGCTCCCACTTCCACGTTCTCTCTCAGCCGCCTCTCTGACGGTCATGGAAAGCAGAAAGAAAATATAAAGGACAAAGATCGAAGGAGCGACGCTCGCCACAGGTAATGGAAATATCGTCTTTCTTTTGATAAAAGCTACCTAGTTTCATGCACGCTACATTAAGTTCTGCCACACCTGAGAAGGAGAGCTGCCGGCTGGCTAACTCAGCTGGCCGCCATGTTCCCCCACTGCATTAATATCAGGAAGAAATAATTCCTCTGTTCACTTCACCATCTTCCTATCATCAATACTATTGTTTCTAAACTTTTCACCAGTCTCTACTTTAGTAATCCGTGCCTATTCTATATCATATCTCCACAGACTAAAAAAAGTCATTTGTGACACAACACATGTCGGCTGTAGTTTTTTTTACAGCGTGAACTTGACCCGAATCGGGTATCAGAGCGCTTTACATAGCACCAGTTGCATTACAAGAGGACACATACATTTTTTTTTTGTTTTTTTGTTAGGCACGGGAAGAATACGTGATTTTCCCAGAATCAGAGGATGTTCAGCGTCATTGCCGAGACTCGAACCCAGTTCCCCAGATTCGAGGGCGACCGCCCTAGCTGTTAGGCCTACTCCTCTCCCCCGGATCTTTCAGTATGTCTTGAATAATTATTGGGAAATACTTCCGTTGTTAACTGTCTTAGATGTAACCGAAAGCATTAGTTATACATTTGGGTTCTTACTGAATGCATTAATATTACCAAATTGTACTATTATAATAAATGGAACTTTTGAACAGCAGTTCCAATGCAATAAACACATTTTTTACATTACTGTTAACCATCATCTGCTAATTGCTATAAATTACATTTTGTGTGCATTATTAAAGTTCGGTGTGTTCCTGACAAACGTTACAGAGGGAACACAAACAACTCTAGTCGAGTTTCAGCCTTGTTAACCCAGTCAGTGGGATATAGCTTGGATCCAGAGGCACAGAGAGCAAAAAGCATACACCTGCGGCCCTTTAAGGCATTACATCAATCACACAAAAGGTGATGGACTTGATAGCATCCTGGAGTAATTACCAGTGGTTGAAATGTATTCAAGGAATCCACCCATCACTTTTTTGTTTTTCTCAGTGCAACGGGTATGCCAAGAAGTGCGTCTCTTACTGATGTTGCCATTGGACACACGCTGCACCCTTATAGCGAGGTCCAATAGGCTGAACCTTGTCTATGGTTGCTTGTGTTCTTGTCCAGAGAGGAACAGCCTGGCAGTTTACGTTGGACTGTTCCTACTGAAGCAGGACCAAGGTTGTAAATGTAAATGTATTGCGACTTATATAGCGCACGTATCACGCCGAAGGCATCAAGGCGCTTGCTTTGGGAACCCGTCATGGCTTTTCCCTGTGAGATAACCTCTACTGGGTATCCCCAGGGTGAAAGCCAGGCATCCCGCAGTGGGTGGGCCGCCGTAGTGGAGATTAAGCAACTATTGCCCAGAGTTGCAGCGTGGGACCCCATGATTAGAATAGGCACCGAGGCGAGAATTATCGAGTCCGTGGACATTTTGGGCTCAGGACCCTGCCGCGTCGGGAATTGAACCCTGGTCCCGGGCCAGACCTCTGCATCAGGGTCTGCCGCTCTAATCAGTGAGCCACACTCCTCCACTGGTTAATTTGTATATGGCTAGTTCGGTTCAGAGGTGACAAGCTGGGGGGGGGGGGAAGACTAGATTGCGCCGCCGGGTAATTGCCAGTGGCAGAGATTAATTAAAGCAATCCGGCCATTACTTTTGATTTCATCAGACTGTTATGTAGACAGATATAGACTGTGTCTGCTGTAAATGCAAGGTATACATAAGCACAATTATCAGCCAGTGAGGCGGGGATGTGCGCTTACCTCACTGGTGAGGCGAGGAGAGAAAGAGTTATTAGCACTTAAGTCGCTGTATCTTTCTGTTTGCATTCACACCTACCCAGCGCCAACAAGATGTCTATTTTTAGCTAGTGTCACACTAATCTTGGCAACTATGAAGTTTTTTCTAAATGTTTCACAGGCAACCAATTCCTTCGTGTTCTTTCATGTGAAGGTACTCGTTTCACACTTTGGGTAGTGGGTTCCTGCCACCAGGGCATGTCCCTGTGATAGTGGCATATCTTTGTGCATCTGTGCCCCTCCTCGATGTATATTAACACAATGCACACTCTCCTGTGGCAGATACAAACGTTGCCCCTCCATCTACAGCTTCATACGTTTAGCAGTCTTCATGTACATGCTTTCTACTTCTCCTATGAGCAGTTTTACTCTCCCTTCTCTAGAGTTTACTTATTTCATGGCACATGGGCTTTCGCTAATAATTTTCTGACACTCACCTGTGACTATTACCTTAATATTCTGTCATTCAGAAGTCTCCTCATCTCCTGGGTTTCGTTTTAAATGTGAGACTCTTACGTACCCCTCCCTCCTTTACTTTCTGTCTGATTCTCTTATTTATTTTGTGTTCCTATATTTTGCCGATAATTTCCATTTCTCCATTTTTTTTTCATGTTTGACTTTTTTTCTCCCATTTTCTAAAGGAGCATGGAAAGTGTGCAGTACATTCCAGATGTATGTGTCACTGCCTTTGTATTGCTATTCGCCAGACATCAATTTCTAATTGCGGTTTGCAGTATGACCTGATGTCCAATCCAGTTGGTTATTTGTACAACATACAGCATAGATTCTGCGCGCTTTTAAGAAGTGGTAATTTAGAATTTCACCAGGATGTAGAAGAGCTTTGTACTCAAGAAGACCTAGTCATCAAAAAGGCGACTTCTTGAATGTTCGGAGCTTACACTTGGCCAAGTTGAAGTGTGCTCAAGCACTGCAAGGGTCCTGCGTGTTCTAGGGGTGAAGATTATACACTGCGGAGTGGCCAACACCTATAACACTGCACTACAAGTGAGGAACCAACAATGCGCAGATACTGAAAATCTAAGATCGTTGTCAGGAGAATGAGGTTCAGCCAGATAAAGAACATTTATGGAAGACTGTAAGGAAAATAAAACGCTTCCGACATGAACGTGCAAGTAGTGTAGCGAATGGTACACAAGACCAAGCCATCTAGCTTGTGGAAACATGAGAGTCAAGACCTGGAGGTGATAAAAATGGTCCATGATTCCAAAATTATTATTTAATGGATTGAGACAGTCAGTTCATTTCTAAAGATTACGGCAACTTTTAGATAAAACAAAAGATTGCCCCACAGCACTGAAGAGCTTCACTGTAGGACGGACATTTTTTCCAATAATCCAGAGATCGGTAGAAGTAAGTTGCTTCTGTTTACAAAGTGTAAACCTTCTGCAGGCCAAATTTGAGATAAAAGTTGTTTGAGTCATCCAAATTGTAAAAGCCGTAGGGATGCTGTAGAAAATAATGTTGAAGGAGTAGTATAACCTCTTTGGGTGCGTGTCATCCACAGAAGAAGGAAAATCGACAGTGAGGCACTAGGTCGAAGAGGTCAAGGGTCAATGGTCAAAAGCACAAGGACCTTTAGAAAGAGAAACTTGAGGGGAGCAAGATCCCTGTTCGAACAAGAGACATACGAGGTACTCAACCACAAAAAGAATTATGAAGAATTATGAGACCGGGGGAACGACGAACAACTATGGATTTTTATTCTAGGGTCTAAAATGTGGGAAGATCAAAGAAAGAAAGCCTAGACCTAAAATCTGATGCAACCAACAGGGTAGTTCCATATAGGCACATAGGGCTTGAACCACAAGGATGGAAGGCCGCAGACGAAGACAGTTTCAAAAAACATACCTAGAGCAGCAGGTTACGCAGCAAAGGAGACTGGAAACAGGGAGTTAAGTACGACAAACACCACGGGTTCAGTGTGGATTTCTTTTTATTAAAACAGGGCAAACAAGGCATTTCTGCAGGACCTGTAGAACAGGTTTTTCCTGTAGAGGGGCATTCACAATGTCACAAACGACAGGTGCAACCAAACAGGCCAATTCTCCCCAGCTCTCTGATGCAAGAATTGCTAAAAGAGGGTCCTGGGTGAGAGTGAGTAAATGACAGCTTAATGTGTCTCAGAAAAAGGAGATTTATTGGGGATCATGGTCTGAAATGTGTGTGTGTGTGGGGGGGGATGGGGGGGGAGGGTTGTCCAGCTCTGTATTAGCCTGAATCACACTGAAGGATACAGTGATAGCACGGTCCCCGGTAATAAACACAATGGCAATGAAAACAACTTCTGTATACATATCACTAGAATCGATTTTACCTGCATAATTTCTGGGCCATAGTAGTAAATGTGGCAATATTATAGAAAAATATTATAAAAAAACAATGGTCTTCAGTATGTAAGGGGTAGAGAGGAAATGATATAGACTTAGATAAGTACTATATGGATTTTTCACATGTCCAGCCGGACAAGGAAGTTTATTCAATAGATTTAAGAAATAAGGAAAAATCAAGAACGAACAAAATACAGCAAGGCACAATCCTGTACCAAGTATGTAGGAAGGGGAAGGATTAAGGGAAGGTAGTGAGGGAGAGGAATTCTGTGGGACAAACAATAAACAGGCAATAACTTGGAGCAAACGGCGGCTTGCACTTAATTTACACAATAATGTAAATGTGGGCTAGATAATTAGGCTGTTTAGATGTACCTTGTCATCGTCTACAGTGGCTTCAATGAATCTACATCACAGGTGTCCAATGTAGGCCTAGAGGGCAGATTCATACCACATTTTTAGAGCAACCAAATAAAATATATCTACATCAAATTAATCTAAATGAAACTCATTTACATGTTCAGTGGTTATCCTAAAAATCTGGCAAGGAGCTAGTTTTCCTAAACACAAGTTTTACCCTTTTAAGAATTGAACATATGGCTTATTTCCGGGCTCACTGTGCCACTGGATTCAAGCTATTCTGGCTGATGAGGGGTGAAACCCTGAAACCGGTCCTAGGATGCTGGTTTCCGGTCCATGGAGGACCTGGCTTGGCAGTTCGGCCTGGACTGTTCCCATGAGGCACAGGGTCAAGACTGATTTGCAAATGGCCAGGTCTCAACTGGGGTGGCATAGTGAGCAAAAGAATGATGGATTTAACCTAGATCTCTTGACTTGGGGTGAATGTTTTGATTTGTTCAGCAATCCGTCCATTAATTCTTTGCCTTTTTATTATCATGGTACCCACAGCAGTGCCCAGAAACCTTCTGCCTTAGATCATATTGTGTACTTGGTAAAACCACCCTCTTGTACCCACTAGCCAGAGCCTAATCCATGCCCTATAGGCATGGTCTTTGTCCATTCCCATTGATTAAGGTTGCAGAGCATGGCCTTTGGTTGTGCTCTGTGCTCAGTTTGACTGCAGAGGGCTGCTCCTTTGCTAAGGCGGAGGAGCGTTGCCCCACAGGAAAAATAAAAAGATAATTACGGCATGCTATTATCATTTTATTTTTCAGTACTCCTCTGTAGGGGCGGGCGGGCTGGACTGCCCATAGAGCAGAGAGAGGAGTGGTGGGCACTCTCTAAGTGCACATGATGGTTTGGCCGGCCATCTTGAGCCTGCCAAACCGTCATGCGCACTTGGATGTTCTCCACGACCAGGCTCCCAGTCCCCCACCTGAGCGCCGAACCATGGCGCTTAAAACAATCACAACACTGCTATCAGCAGCTTCGTGATTAGGTAGGAGAGTCTGGAAGCCTTGGTGTTTCCTGTTCCTGCATCGACAAAAGAAGAAGAGGACAGAGGAAAAGAGACAACTAGTAAGTAAGTTAAAAAAATATTTACCTTTATTATTTTTTTAACCCCCTTTCTCCCCTGCCCCACCACTACTGCCCCATAGCCTCTAAGAGATTGGCTTTTGTCTATGCCCTACACCATTCCCTTATTATCTGGCCCATGCCCAGCTAGTGCGGACTACTAGGCACAGCCTCATCACCCTTCTCCCAGTACCCACTGGGTACAGCCCGCTTCTGGATGCAGAGCATGGTAAATGTTCCTGCCATGATCGATTTCTATGGATGTAGCCATAGTAGGACACTGGGTGCAGGGCCTGGCTACAGAGCCCTACGTTTCCCAGCTTCCCATATGGCAGGGTATGACTGGAAATGTCAGGCACAGGGTTTGGTCATGATCTGTATCCAGTGTTGCCTCACCAGAAACCTATAGGAATGGCCTTCTGACTGTACCGAGTGGCTACCACGTAAAGGGTGTGGCCATCAGCCATACATGGACACAGTATTGATGGACCCAGTTCTTTATACATTACAAAGTTAAAGTGCAGAAAGCCACAGCACACATCTACATTAAAAAAAATGGGTGCACTCAATTTGGTTATGCTTCGCCTAGTTGCTTTTACTGTAGCCCTTGCGAATGCACATTAGGGGTTAAAATAATGGAATCATGTTTTGTACCTTGACCAATCCGTAACAGTCCCTAAAGATCAACCAAAGGTGAACTGGAACATTTCTACAAACAGCATCCAAGCCAACAGCAAAACAAAAAGATTGTTCCTATGTAAAGTGAGATCTAACTAGAAAAAGAGACACGCTATCGCCATCTGGGTGTTTATTTTTAGCCACTGGGAAAAATACAGTTAAATACTAAGATCAGTAACGTCGCAATATTATAAAACAGAAAAATGACATAAAAACTGAGCTTATGGGAAGTTACGGTATTGATCTAAAACAAGAATTTAAAACAAGAATAAAAATGTCTGAAATTCATCAATTATGATCTATGCAACCATAAACCTCTCCATGCACAGGTCATGACATTACAAATGACATCACGGATGACATTAAATAAGTAGCCTGACCCAATTCCCTTGACCCTGCTAGAAAACGGTCATTGTCGTAAGCCCAGTCCTCCCATCACAAGTGCCCACTCCGCATCGGTTTCCAACAAACCCGGCAGGCATTCTCCTAACACCAGCACTGACTTGGAATGGTCCTCGAGCAAATATGAGTGATCTTGCAAGATATGTCCTACTTCCGTTACCCAGTTCATGTTTAGCAGTGGTTTTGTATGTGCTAAACTGGCACTGGGCATTGCGAGTGGCATTCACTCACATACTGTAGACAATCTGAGTAAATGTACCCTCTGACCACGCCCAGTGAACCGTGGCAGTGCCTGTGGTTATGCGAATTTCTACTTTGTAGTTTCAAACATTACAAGCAAGAGCAGAATAACGTCATAATCTAAAACCAGCACAGCTTTATATGTGATTGCCCGAGATGTATACGCGATTGTGCAATATCTAAGTGCCATGATTGCATTGGACATACAAAGAGGAGTTGAAAATGAGCTAATATCTCAATCAAGTTTTCTACCATTCTCTGTAGATGCAACCAATTTCTTGGATTGACAGCCCCACAATAACTGGCAGATAGCAAAAGTTCTCATCCTGACAGACTATCAGTGAACATCACTTGAATACAATGGGCTGCAAGAAAGAATGCACACTGATAGACTGCAATGTGATTATAATCACACCCTTTTCCCGGACCTGCTAAACGGCTGTAAAGGCCCAAACTGTGGTCGTCCACCACATCTCACTCAGTCACTCTCAGATTTGGTTTTTCACCTCATGGTTATAGGGCTTATAATAGAACGGACGTCTTGAAATCTTTACTTCCCCTGCCAGTCAGAGTATGCTGTCAATCGTTACTGGCAGTGGCGTAACACAAAATGAACCCCTCCCCTTCCAAAATGCGATGAGGGGCCCATGAGTCGCCCATGTCTCTTTTATTTAGAGAGTATTATATAGCGCTGACAAGACCCGAGGGTATCAGAGCACTTTACAACATGTACAAAGGTAAATAAGAAAGATGGATTCTTTGGCGTTGGGCTGAATGGGGGCACCTGGAAGCCCCTTACAGCTGCAGGGGCTTGCCCTACGCCCCTGGTCAGATGGTCTCACTTACGTCATCACGGGTGACCTTCCAGTTCTCGAGACACCAGGGGCCTCATTTATGAAAAGTGACGCATCGCTGCGTGAAAACAGTGATGCGTCACTTTTCACTGCGCCATCCTTGCGACACCAATGATGCGTCATATTTACAATATGACGCATCATGGTGCAAGGAGTTACAGATACGTCAGTATTTCTGACGTATCTGTATGGCGCAAAAGTGACGCATTGCTGGAGTGTGTCACAAAAGTGACGCAACTCCAGCAATGTTTCCTTTCACATGGGGCAAGCCCTATGTGAAAGGGCCTGCGTCAGTCTTATGCCTGCTGTGAGGCAGGCGTAAGAAATTGACGCATTTGTGTCCTAGAAGTGGCGCAGTGAAATCTTATATATTTCACTGCGACACTTCTATGACCCTTTCCTGCGTCAGAACGCCCCCCTGCATACATTATACCTGGTGTAGGTATAATGTAGCGCAGGGGTTTACAAAGTGACGCATCTACCTAGATGCGTCACTTTGTAAATATGGTGCAACAAGGCACATTTTTTACGCCACTGGTGCGTCACAAAAAGTGACGCACCGGCGGCGTAAAAGTGACGCACAGCCTCATAAAGGAGGCCCCAGGCTTCTTGCATGTTTTACGTGCGCGCGCCACAAACGGTTGCCTGACAAATCACAGGAACCCTAATATCATCTCTTGGGGGTGTCCCCTTTGAGGGAAACAGACACATTAATCTTTGAGCGGTTCAACTCCCACAGAGTTTATCTATTTTTTAGTACAGGCACTATTCATCTTACTGTCCTCCACAAAATCTCTGCCCCTGTGACACGGCAGCAGTCCCTGTAACACGGCAGCAGTCACACTAACCTGCTAGTGGGCTCTAGCGTTGCGATCTCGCTTTCCAACAGTCTCACTCAACATGTGATATTTTACGATGTTACGACATGAGTCATTTTATAGAGGTTAAATCTGCCCCAAGGCTGTCTATAGTCGCACCCCGTCTGTGCACTCAAAAAACCGCCTTTTCTTAACTATGCTCTCTTTCGCGAGGTTGCTTGCCATCGTCCTCGCCTGAGGAGAGACTGCCACCGTGTGTGGCGCACCTCCACAATCCGCCCCCAGGCCCGGAGGGCTAATCCCCTGGGAGGGCACAGGAGCGAACAAAGGCGGGATCTCGCCATCTGTCAGGCGCGGAGGGACCGTGAATCAGCAGGGCCTGGGCGACGCGCTCTGCTTTTAAAGAAAACTGCTGGAAGCCTCGGAGCAGGCCGGGGGTGGACCCCTCAGCTAAGAGCCCGAGGCAGGGCAACCGGAGAAACTGAAACGCGTCGGTGGCGTTCCTGGCTGCGCCCTGGGCAGTGGGATTGACGGGTGCCCTTGTACAGTGGCTAGGGTAACAGGGTGCACTTTCAAAGATGCTGAATCACGAAAGGCGGGCCGAGAAGCGCTGTGTGATTCCTCAAAGAAGCCTGTAAATAACAGAGCTCCCAGCATTAACCCCTTCAAATTTGAACTACAGCCTGGTCCATGCCAAGGCCTCTAACTGTGTCAGTTTGAAAATGAGGCTAAGCCAGAACTCTGGACCTCACCAGGGTCCCACACTCACAATTGGGTCACTTTAAAAAAAGGCCGCAGCTTTACTTGCAAACTATGCGTTAGGATGGCACCTGCCTAGAGCTACCGCTGGCCCTCTGTAGGAAACCAAACCCCATACCAGTGCAGGGCTCGGCTATATGCTACCCAACATTGGTCCCTTTACCACATGCACAAATTCCTTCCACAGGGGCGAATGGCTCTCAAATTGAACAGCTGACTGAACATGCCACCTTCCAATGCGATTGCTGGCTACCCACCTTCAGCATTGGGAAAGGAAAGCCCCGAATCAAGCATGCATTTTTTATCTCCAGATGCAGAACTACCAACAGGCTTATGGGGGATTCCCCTCTACCATCCCCTCCCCTAACCCCCAACACAGTCAACTAGTAGCCCTGGCTCCATGTAGCCTCCGAGGGAGAGTATGCCTGCGGCGAACAAACAAAAAAGCACATATGCCAACTCCATAGTCTGCTCTGATGACCAGGCATTCTCAGCCTGCTTCAGCGCGGCATTACTACCAGCTTCCTAATATCCCTAAATCTAGGCAATAAAAACACGCAGTGCAGCATTGATGGTGCACCCTTTCAAACACATTTTCATCTATATGCCTCAGACATTTCTGAAAACAGATTGACAACGAAGGTTATCAATTGCTACCAACATACCCGATAGTCCCAGGGTTGCTGAGCCTCCTGCTTGAAAGTGTTCAGTGGGTCACCACTTACAAATCTGGACAAGTCAGACTGTTGACCATCTAGCATACCTTCAAAGAGAAGAGTAAGTTGGCTGTGGGCCAACCAGTAATTGGCTGGACCAAGTTGGCCCATATTACTTTTTGCATGTAGAAGAAACTGCTTTGAGGTTAAACAAATACCCCCTAAAATCAGTGAGACATACATAGTGGAAAAGATGTTTGAGACATGACAATCCAGATGGGGTTTGGATGAAGGCATACAGAGCATGTTTTGATAGAATGTATTAATTCTTGTGTAATTTGTTTACTGGGGAGTAATAACTAAGGATCACCTTAGAAGAAAGGGCTTGTTAAGGGTTTCCAGGTGAGAGCAGGGTTTAATTTGGATGTTCTGTGTTTCCGTTTTTATGCAAGTCAAGGTGACAGTGTTGTTGCGACCAATGGCTGCAAAGATCCATGGAGAGGTCACAAGTGATGGTGCAGACAACGGCAAGGATTACAGCTGAAATGTTAGCTGCTTGGTTGATCTTAAAGAAGTAGAAACAGTTTCAGAGAGCTGATTTTCCTTATGTGGACGTTCAACTGAAAATGAAATTCCACTTGGTTTAGAATCATTTTTTTATTCCCTCCAAATGCTTTCCTTTTTGTGCAGAAAGCACCTGGGGTGTTACTCTGGTTGAATCAAGCAAGGTCTAGTCAGTTTTAATTAATTCTTCAGGCACTTCTAAGGAAAACAAATCGTCCAAAGCATTAATGAGTGTCCTAGAAAGCAGATAACATGTAAGGAAAAGAAGGAGCAAGTGGGAGAAATTGACAAAGAGGCTTCTTTAAATAAAATTGGTGTCTGCAGTTTTTCCAATCAAAAGATCAACACACAGGTATCGGTTACTGCCTCTTTCTTAGCAAGGTTAATAGGAAAGACGAGGGAGGAAGGAGCAATGTCAGCACATCAGCATAACACATCAAAAGATTAAAATGGTATAAATCATGCTTTTCGAAATGTTTAGGCAGGTACATGCTCAAGTTATTGGAATACTAGTAAATAGATTTCAGCAAAGGCTTAGTAGGGGTGAAAATAAAGTTACTTGAAGAGGTTTAAGCTTCTTAGGATGAGTATTTCGTTTCAGAGATGGAGCAAGGATGTCGAAAAGTCAGTGAAGTTCTCCAGGAAGTGCAGTAAATGAAAACTTATAACATTATGGAGCTAAATGGCGGAAAATAGGCAGGTCAGTCAGCTTATACTGGGCTTTGGGAAACATACATGTTTTGCCTGGTGATCCAGAGCACCCTGCCGCCCCTCCGAGGAATCTTTGATTAGTAGTGGCAGATGATGCATCACATTCAAGAAGTGACTGTTCCATGACAAAAAGGTAGTTGTACCCACAAGCAAAGGGGACCATTACAGAAAGTTACATGCTGATGTTTTCTTACTGTGGCTGATGGTCACTTTCGAGAACCTTAGCTACTTGAAGACACTGAGAGGGGAAAACCACCAACTGCACAGAGGAACAATTTCCCAATTAACCTAATAATCATTTAGCTTACAGTAATAACTGAGGTCACAAACTTGAAAAGCAAATAAAGATGCAGCATGAAACAGAACCTACTAACAGGAAAGTGGCACACTAGATGGTATATCGACGGATACTAATAAGTAGTCTGCTGCACCAATGACCATTCACTCACACTCCAACTTTCCAGAAATCAACATATTTTATTAACCTACCCATTGTATATCCACTTGATGAGAAAGAGATAAAGCCAATGGATAGGTCTCGAGCATAAATAAATACTGAATATTGCCCTGATCAATTAGATTGTATCTGAAAATGATTGTCTATTTGTACTGCTTCTGAAGCTCGGAGAGACAAATAAAAAATACAAGCATTGGTGAAGTCACAAGGTCTTAAGTGTAAGCAGAAGTAAAGATTCTGACTCATTATGTAAACTCTAGTGGGTGAACGAGGGAGGGGCAGCAAGGAGGCTACACAGAGGAAGGAGGGAGGGATGGGGAATGCATATAGACAGACAAGAAAAATAGGGGGGCTGCGCCCTCCCATCAAATACTAATAGTCAAAGCATACAGAAATATGCAAAAGGAAAAAGAGTTCCCCAACATTAGCAAAGAAAATATACAGTTCATCTAATCAAAACACTACAAGATCAAAATGTTCCTGGGCAGGACAAATACAAAAGTAGGAAGGTAAGGCATCGAGTCAGGAGAAAGACAGCAAAGCAACCCATTCATAAGCACGGTATGACAAAGTTCATTTTAAGTATATGTAATGTATTGGAAACGTTAAGTCTGTCAACAGACAACTAAAGCCATCCTAGTTGACCCAACCAGAATAATTTAGAGCATGAAAAGATAGCTTGTTGAGCAGAATGAGATGTGAAAAAAGGTTTGCCACTTCTATGTAACTTCATGGACACAAGCATAAACTTATGGATCCACGGTTCTGTAGTTGTACAAAGCCATGTAGGAACAATCCAAGTTGACTGGTGGTGCAGTAGAAATGGAGAACTTTGGCTTGGGTTTTGCTGAGTAAGACATGTACATTCTCTTTGTAAAACTGAAGACGACAATAAGCGTAGGAGGTAAATTCTGAAACTTTTTTTTTTAATGGACCTCAAAAAGATTAATAATGCACATTCCTTACCTCAAGTGAAGCCAAAATGATCTATCAGGTTCAAGATCTATTATTAGGTCTCACCTACCAGATAGCGTTTAGATGTTTGCAGTCGAACGTCTCTTGTGGACCATACCAAAAACTTACAGTGGGCTTACAGCAGTGCCCATTCCTTACTGCTAGTTGACTTTATTGTCACTCATTTGATTGCTTCTGATTCAATGGTTCGCCTTCCTCATCTTTTGTTTGTCCCTCCCCTAAAGCATACCCTCTTTACCATGCGTTTGATTGGCTGACTAATAATCTTCCAATGCTCGCTTTTAGGGAACTACCTTATTCTTTTTATTTCAGCACATCATGAGAGGGAATATGTTTCTAGCGCTCTCGTTTGCTGGTTCCCTCTCCCAGACAGCTGTGTGCTCTTTGTTGCTCCCCCTTCCCTCCCCGTAAGCTGGCCCCTTATCCTAGACCTCTCTAGCCTTTTTATTATTTTTTGGGCCCTTCTTGGCCGAACCTCAAGCACCTCCATTGCTCCCTTGTCCACTACCCGCTGCTTCCACCTCAACGGGTCCCAGAATCCATCACGGTCCATAACATTTTTTTAATTTATTTTATTTGTTTTGAAGGGCGCAGCAGCTGCCATTTACAGCATCACTGCTCTCTCAATTGCCACAAGAGAGACGCAAACTCCTGTATTGTTTAAAATTTAAGTCTTTGATTTAAGTCATGATGATAATGCAGATGATGATGTGCAGCAAGTGCAGAAAAACAGCTAACCCGTTTCGGCATTCATGAAACCTTATCGGGTGACCAAGGGGTAGTGAACACCAAAAGGCGTTGGGTGTTTTTCTGCTTTTGCTGCATGTTGGTGCCTGCATTATTATTATGACTTAATAAATCAGAGACTTCCATTTTGAACAATACCAGAATGTGTGAGTCTCTTGTGGCGGTTGAGAGAGTAGTTTTGCACACATAAATGGTGATGCAAGGGCACAATACAGTATCACTCATGTACTAGGGAATTATGAGGCTGACAGAGGTGATTGTGTCATTATGAGTTTTTACCAATGCTGTACAGAAAGGGCAAAAAGCATTTGCACACAAAGGAGAAAACTACAGGCTTGGCCAATGCTCGTTAAATAAACTAAGCATGTTGGAAACTGCAACTGGGGGAACAAGAAATTGTAGTGACTGTTTAAATTAAAACATTGTACCCTCAGTGGGTGCAATGTTCCAGTATCATTATAGCTCATAATTACAAAAGGGTTGGACTGGGACAGAAAATAGGTTCGGGCACCAAAATAAAAGTGGCCCCATTAGTGAATTAAATAGCTACAAAACTGGCCAATATTTGCAAACTGGGACATTTTTGTACTTGTAAACACACACTCTATAAGAATTTTGCATGGTATGAGAGACTGAATATATTTGTGCTTGCAGCCAGCAGTGTTTGTTTTAATATAAGGGAAATCAAATGTAAAATCCAGCCCACAAGACTATAAAACAGGCCCAGTGTGGCCTACAGAAATGAATACAAGTCTACAGACGTAGCAGCCAAAACTGGATACATTATCTCCAAATCCTTCCAGAACGGGACACAATGTCTCCAATCATATTGAATCAGTAATCAGGGGAAACAGTTTCCTTTTCCTGGAGTGCATTACTCCCTATGCAGCCTATGCTCCATGTTGCTCTCCTCACATTTCTCAGCTACTTTGCAGGAATCTGTCTATAGTAATCCCTACCATTATGCGACATTTCAAATTTAATCTGCCATGTTAAGTATTGGTTGGGCTTTCTATTAGGTTAGATTTCATTTCGATATCACATAAAATCCTACATATATGAGTACTTTAAAAATTTGCAATACAGTTCGGAAAAGTAAACTTCGTGTCTCTTGCAAGAGGTCCTCAGTACACTAATTCCAAGAACAGGTAAATAATGCACCAAATGGTTCTAAATGCAGAACAATCTTAGTAAAAAAAAAATCCTAGCAAAGATACAATGCGAATTGAAACAAGTAGGCATACAATAAATCTTCTCCATCACTTTACTACAGAGAGACTAGACTGCATAAACATTAGTCAACCAGGAAGAGTATCTGGGAGGGTGGTGGAGGTACAGGTAACATATACGATAAAGTATCACATACAAGCTTGTCTGGGGCGAGGGGGAGGTGGTACGGGTATCATACCCTGGGGAGAAATAATTGTAGCTCTTTGGTGGGGGAGGTATGCAAGTCTTGAGTGAAGATCAGAACCATATTTCTTAGAGGTGAGTAGATTAGATGACCTATACCTTAGCAGTGGGGTCCTTCTATATTTGAGGGGAAGGGGAATTACTGGCGTCTTAAACGTGACATTTCACTTGTGAAGGTGCCCTTAAGTAGGAGGCTGCAAAATGTAATGAATAGAGTGGACGGAGAATTTATCATAACGTTTATTGTTCATAAGAGGTATACATGTGTGTGGTTTTATATGTAAGGGTTCTCGGACATGAAAATGTGGGGTTAGCTTGAAATTGAAATAGAGGTGTATCATGGCTGATAGGAGAGGAGGTACTTTCTATGCACGTCAGGCAAAAGCATATGTGCCTAGGGGACCGAGTAGATATACTGTACCTTAGAGAAGGTGGTTTTGATAAAAGTGGGAATATATTCGGGTAGGGGTACTCCATCCAGCAAGATTACACTGACAACAGAAGAGGCACAGTGCATAGGCGAAAATATATATATTTGGACGGGAGACAGGTCACCTTATATCTAGGTGCCAATCACGGTTATTTCTAGGAGCGTTAATTATAGTTAAGGAGGAAATGTGTACAATGATTTCAGACACAGATTTCAATCTGTCATAACAGTAAAGAGGGCCCACTGACACTAAAATGCCGGCCCCACTTTAACTTTACATCCTAATCGTTGGACTGAAAAATTTTGTACAGGGTTACAATCAGAAAATTGTAATTTTTAACACAAAATATTAGTAGGTGGGAACCGTCACCTGAGCGCTGTCCAGGGTACATAAACACCCTGGCCCTTCACTCACCTTTCGATGGGGATGTTAATTAAAGGGGCTGGAGGGGTCTCCGGCGGCGGCGGTGCTCCGGTTCCTTGTACCCCGGATCTTCAACTGCCCCGCTGGCACCGTCCTTCGGTCTCCGCGTCCCCGGTGCTTCGCTCTCCCGGTATCCCGCTGCCCCCGATGCTCTGCTCCTCCCCCTCACATAATCTGCAGAGCCCAGATTGAGAGACAAGCAGGGGAGGGGGCAGCGTGCGCGGTCACAGAGCGGGGGAGAAGCCGTGCGCGCTCACAACCCTCGGAGCGCGCTGCGGGAGACCCTTGCGGTGCGGAAGAGCTTCTGGCGGCCATCTTGGAGCGGTACTTTCTCGCTGGTACGACAGTGCGACTCGATAACTCTGCGCACCTACGTGAGCGCCGATTGTCTTATTTTAGAGCACTCTCTTTTTTCATTGGCCTTTGACACGTTCCTCATTTGCCTTTGAGCTTTGTTTTTGCTACCCAGTACACACACTTCGTTTTTTTTTTAAATCACAGTTTCCATTCTGCGCACTGAGCGCTCTTGCCGACCTTCTTTCTATTTCTCTCTTGTCCCTTTTCCGTTTCTTTTTTTCGTGCTTCTACGGCGAATATAGGCCAATCCTAAAAGGCCTTCAGGGTTTCAGAAAGTGACGTAATTGGTTTAGCGTTAAGCTTTCGTGTTTGTCTCAGTTGTAATACTAGAACAGAACGGGTTATGCCCTGTTATATTTCAAGCGGCTGAGTTACAGCAGTTGAAACAACTGAAATAATGAACATCTTGCTCATATACATTATATTTCATAGAAGACTTGTGTTCAAGTTGTTTAACAGCTTCCCTGGTGGTCTAGTGGTTAGGATTCGGCGCTCTCACCGCCGCGGCCCGGGTTCGATTCCCGGTCAGGGAACAGCAACATTTTTGCTTTTAAAATTTAGAATGCTCATTTGCAAGTCTTAATTATGACGTATTTTTCTTTTAAAATCGAGGACGCTCATTTACAGGTTTTAAGGATTATCTCCCAATAATAGATTTCAGTCACAAACGACATCCTATTTGTTAATTGTGTTAAATGATGGATTAAAAAAAATAAATAAAATTAACTTAGATCCAAGAGCCGGAGTGCGGGTTAATGGAGCAGTGTCAAGGTCTTTTGCGAAACACGGAGGCACACGACAAGGGTGCCCACTCTCCCCGATAATCTTTACGATTCCTCTTGAGGAACTCGCAGCATTGATCCGGGGGGACCCAATGGTCAGTGGCATAGACATCGGGCGGCCGGGGTGGATGGGTAGTGCGTATTTCTCTATACACCGAAAATGTACTACTATACGCATCCAGCCAACAGGTTCATTAATGTACTCTGACTCTTTGGCTCTTACCCTGGATACCGGATTAACTGGGACAAATCCTTAATTTATACCCTATCATGGGAACTCCCACTGCTCACAACCGACTGCGTGGCCATGGTTCAACACGACAAGTTCAAATACCTAGGCATAGGGCTCACGGGGTCGGCAAAGGAATTCCTACGCCTAAACATAAACGCTCAACTGACAAGACTGCGCGAGGACGTGGTACAATGGCGACAACTGCTGTTGTCTCTCATAGGTAGAACAGTGCTTTTTAAGATGATGGCCCTCCCGCGCCTGCTCTATGACCTGCAGAGTACCCCATACAAGATTCCGAACACCTTTCTCCGGGCCATAGAGGGGGGACAACGTAACCTCCTGTGGGAAGGAGTTTAACCAGGCATACCACTGCGCAAACTCTAACACAGAGTCTATGAGGGAGGACTGGAGGTCTGCCAGACATCCAAAACTACTTCCTATTGGCCCAACTTATTAAGGTCAACGGGTGGGCCTTTGCACCACACTCTGAGCTGGTGTACCGGGTGGATCGATTCACTATGAGAAAAGGTGGGCATCTTGCGACCCTATATCGTAAAAGCAGAGACAGGTCCCTATCCACAGATACACAAGCGGTGGTGCGGCATGCAAAGGCCACAAAACTGCTAGGATGGGAGTCCAGGCTGAATCAGCAGACGCCACTCTGGGAAAGCGACTTACTGGCCGAAGTGGGGCACCTACAGGGATTTCGCAGATAGAGCCTCATTGGTATAGACTCCCTCTAGGACATATAGAGAAATGGGAATATGATTACCTTTACTAAGCTCCAGACTGAATATCAAATGGCCGGCGGCGAACAGTTTCGCTACCTACAGGTAAGACGCCAAGTGCCAGAGGGAGAATTCCTGCCCGAATATTCCTCTGTGGAGGACCGACTCCTACTTGACCCCATGCTTGACACAGAAGTCTCCCTCACATACCGTAAGATAATGTAATCCTCTGTTACCCTTTGGGCCCGCTGAGAGAGGCCTGGGAATCAGACCTGGAGTTGCTCAAAGATGACGACTGGCAGGAAGTGATCCAGAGCCCCCAAATGGTTGCTATACGAGCAAGAGTCAAACTAATTCAACTTAGAGTCCTACATAGGTCATACACCCCCAGACAGCTTCACCACAGACTAGGGAGATTAGACATAGACCATTGTGCCAGGGGGTGCGGGATGGTGGGCACCTTCTACCATATCATCTGGGGACGTCCCAAAATCCAGCGTTACTGGTCAGAAGTGGCTGGAGTGATGTCTGAGGTTCTAGGCCTCCGCATACAGCTTGACGCACGATGGCCCCTACTGGGAGTCACAGGGGAGTCCGCATGACCCACACACATAAAAGCCTTGCTCATGCTAACCTTGGGAGTGGCAAAGCGAAACATTGCAAGGCTGTGGTGGGCTCAGGAGGCACTGAGGCTTACCAGTTGGAAGCGGGATATGGACTGGTGTCAACTTGCAGAGAAGGTGATGTACGACAGCAGAGGCTGTGCCAAGAAATGGGACAAAATCTGGACTTCATGGGGGAAATATAGGAACTAGCTAATTGGCATGGCCAAAAGCAAGGGAACAATAGATGAACACTACAAGAAGAGCCAAGGGCTATACTAGAGATGCCTCCCAAGCACATGATACACTGTACCTCATGTCTCGAATGCTGTTCAAATAATGTTATTCAATGATCATTGGTAGTAATGGTGGATCAAACACGCTTTAATAAAAAGATTATTTAAAAAAAAAAATTACTTTTTTATTATTAACACTAGTAATATGTTCAAATAATAATTTTTACCATAAACGTAAGGGCTATCTTTTTCATTCTTTAATGATTTGCGGCAAACATGGTACCTTGAGTTTAACTCAGTTACTATTGGGACATATTAATAGGGCCATTGAAGATGACCTTGTAGTAATGGGTTTGTAATTGTGTATTGTGTCTCCTTTAAAAGAATGAGGGACATGGTAGAATGTGGTGATAGCCTGTGTGTATGTGTATGTGTATGTGTATGTGTGTGTATATATATATATATATATATATATATATATATATATATATATATATATATAAGGTCATAGAATGTGGGTGGCATAGATACTCGTCTGCTTACCAGATGGCAGTGTAGATCCCTGTATGGAGAAATTTGGAATAAACAGTATCTTTGGATTACAAATGCGTGTGAGCAGTTACTACATTGTTTTGGTGACAAGCAGGAGTTAATTTGGACAGACTTGGTCGGCATGGAATTTCTGTGTGGAAACGTTTTGCCACTTGCATTTCAAGACACAGCACAGAAGATAAGGCAGTGCAGTAACACTTCGATGGACACGTACTGGTTTTTTCCCTAGTCTCCAAATAGAACATCAATGCCTCAAGAGCCTCTTCCTGGGGTATTTGGGTGTATAAGGACACCACATCCATAGTAACCATCATCTGTTTCGTCTCATCATAATCAACTGTTGCCAATCTGTTGGGATCACACGGAAGCGAGGCTTGGCACAAGGATTTATTTTCCATCTCGCCGGCAGCTTCCGTATCCCAAGGACGATTGCGGAAAGGACTTACTACACGCCAGACTACCAGGCAACGTGGGCAAGAATTAATTGATAAAGAAAAGCAGTTTTCAGGTAAAACCCTGGATGGCCAGCCGTTCCGGATTATTAACGCGATGAAGAGACGGATTTAGGCTTTTTGGGCCAGGTTCCAACTTGTCTCTTTTTTGGTTCACCCAGATTCGACTCTGCAAATTTCTGGTCCACGCCATGAAGCGGTCCGGGGACACAAAATAACTGACCATGATTCTACGGATCGATTTCTCTGCAATGTAACTAAACCGGTAAGTGACAAATAACGCTGTTGCTCCACTAATTAATTAATTAATTTGTACCCCGACTATAGACTGACAGACTATTTCGTGTGATGTCTTGTCTCCTATAGATGTGTGTACACCTGCACAAGTAACAGTCTTTTTACAGGAAATCAGGTAGGCAGAAGGCAATGGTGGCCAGTGCGTGTTGTTTGAATATTGTTTCAAGGTTGGACATTGATGAATGCTCGCGTTTTGTTTTTCAGAATTTCTTGGTCCTGATGAGAACCCGACAAAGGGTTGAGCTTGAAACGCGTCGACCCTATCTGGTTGCAAAAAACACACAATTGCAAAAAACACAGATGATGGACAGAATGTAGAACAATGTCATACATTCACCCCAGTACAAGGATCTGGGCCTAAATCCATCGTTTTTTTGCACTCCACACCACCCTGGGTTAGACACTGGCTATATGCAAATCATCTCTGACCCTGTGCCTCATGGGAACAGTCCAGTCCGAACTACCAAGCCATGTCTTTCCCAGACCGGAATCAAGCATCCAAGGACCGGTTTCTGGCTATCAGCCTTCATCAGCCTGGATAGCTTGACTCCAGTGGTGTGGAGAGCCTGGGACTCACGTCTGAGCATACCCAGCCCACACCCTATCTGGTTGTCCTTGCCAAACAAATTGGATATTTTGACTAGATTTATAACGGAACAGATTAATTTCTGTTTGATGTATGGAAGGGTGATAATTGAAATAACATCCCTACATCTTTATCACCAAGGATTGTGATTTTTTCGTTTGGCGGAGGGATTTACAAATTCACCGGTTTGGTTCACCGGCTTTTTATTAGCATTGGTGTGTTGTATGGATGACAGGTGTGAGAGTGGATAGTGCTTGTGAAATGAGTGTGGAAAAGAGTGGTGAGTGAGAATCTGGAGTGTCTGTAGGTGTCACATTGGAGTGTAGAGAATTGTATATAGCTTTTTCTGTTTTGGTTTTGATACATGGTTTTCAAATATTGTTGCTAACGTGCTTTAAATTAA